>NW_020175039.1:6477946-6555787 GCF_003031525.2 Neophocaena asiaeorientalis asiaeorientalis
GGCCTCTCACTGCTGTGGCCTCTCCCGTTGCGGAGCACAGGCTCCGGACGCGCAGGCTCAGCGGCCATGGCTCACGGGCCCAGCCGCTCCGCGGCATGTGGGATCCTCCCGGACCGGGGCACGAACCTACGTTCCCTAAATCGGCAGGCGGACTCTCAACCACTGCGCCACAAGGGAAGCCCGAGTGAGGCTATTCTTAATCCCTCTTCAACAACAGGGAAATTTAAGACACATATTGATCAACATCAACTGATAGACAACTGACTAGTGTCTTAAAATTTCTGTAACTACTGAGGAGTAGAAAATCCGCCAAATTCCCCACTCTGGGTTCCAGGGTTCTTTGTGCAACATGGGATCAGTAAAAGTGGTCTCAGGTCATTCAATCTGCAGTCCAGCTGTGAAGTCCTTAAGGACAAGGAACGTGTCTTCTTTTCTACACTCTCCCCTCCCCTAACACACCCTCACATCCTGCCTGGCAAAGAGAAGGCCCTTAGCAGATGTTTGTTGAACTGGAATTATCTGTAACCCAGGTCTCTTGACTTCTAGCCCAGGGCATTTCTGCTATCAAGACTTAATGAACTCCAGAACCCCAAGGTATAAATTGAGAACAGAGTTTAATTTGTTATATCATGGACAGATATTTGGGATTTTAAAGACTCAAATCATGCAAAGTACAGAGATAATTATCTCGAATGATGGACAAGTGACCATATATATGTGACCCACATATATATGGTCACTTGTTTTTCAACAAAGGCACCAATGCTGTTCAATGGGGAAAGGAAGCTTTTTTCAGTGAGTGGTACTAGAACAACTGGATGTTAATATGGAGTATAAAAAAAAGAAACTCTAGCCCCTACCTCACAGCATACATACAAGTTAATTTGAAATGAGTCATAGACTTAAATGCAGAAGCAAAAACGTTAAAACTTCTAGTGGATAACATAGAAGAATATCTTTGTAACCGTGGGGTGAGCAAAGACTTCTTAGGCCACAAATGTACAAACCTCAAAAAAAATTGACAAATTGGATCTCATCAAAACTCAGAAACGAATTTCTGTTCATCACAAGATAATATTAAGAAAGTAAAAAAGGCAAGTTACGGTGTGGGAGAAAATATTTGCCAAAGGACTAGTATCCAGAATGTACAAAGAACTCTTACAGCTCATTTATAACAAAACAAATCACCCAGTTAAAAAATGTGCACACACACAAAATCAACGATACGCCAATAAAAATGTAAAAACACGTGCGCAAGATTGAACAGGATTTCCGCAAAGATACCCAAGTGGCCAACGAGTTGCTCAATATTATTAGACATCAGGAAGCGTAAAATAAATTAAGAGAGGCATTACAGTGTATGTGTCAGAATGGCACGTATGTGAAGCGCTGGTGAGAGTGTGGAACATCTGGGGCTCTCATACGCTGCTGCTGGTAGTACAGAATGCTGGAATCCATTTGGAAAACTGGAATTTTCTAATAAATATCAACATATACTTACCCTACGACCCAACAATTCCACTCCTAAGCATTTATCCAAGAGAGACGGAAATATATGTTTAAGAAAGACTTGCCTAGGAATGTTCACTAGCAGGTTTATTAGTAAAAGCCCTAAACTGGAAACAATCCAAATGTCTCTCAACAGGAGATCAGGTAAACAAGTTATAGTATATTAATAACATGGAATACTATTTAGCAATGAAAAGTCGCTGATACAAACAACAACATAGAGGAGTCTCAGAAGCAGTATATTGAGTGAAAGAAGCCAGTCACAAAGACTTCATGTGGGATGATTCTATTTATATGAAGTTTGAGAGCAGCCAAAATGAATTTATGATGGTAAGTGTTAGAAACATGACTATCTCAGAGAGGGAGGGAAGATGTTATTGACCGGGCAGGGGCACATATAAACTCCAGTTGTCTGTTGTCAAGTAACAAACTCCCCCTAAACTAATGGCTTAAAGCAATGACTGGCTCATTCTATCCCACAGTTTTGTGGGTCAGGAAATCAGGCAGGGTTTGACGGAGAGATTCTTCTTTTCCGTGTGGCACTGATGTGTAGGCTGGCCTTGAGGGTCCCAGACAGATTCCTGGCATATCTGACACCTGCAGAGCTGGTTAAAAGGCGGGGCTCAGCTGAACTCTTAACTGGATCACCACGGTGACTTCAGGCAGTCAGTGACTTCAGGCAGTCAGACTTCTTACTTGGGCTTAGGGCATTGAGAATGGGTGTTCGGAGACTAAGGCAGAAGCTCCATGGCCTTTAACTGGTGTAGCCTTGGCAGTCACACAGTATCACTTCTGCTGGATTCCACATCAAGGCAATCACAAGCCTGCCCAGATTCAGAGAGAGCAACACGGATCCCACCTCTCAATGGCAGAAGTGTCAAAGGATTTGCAATCATGTTTTAAAACTGCCCTAGGAACTTTCTGGGGCTGATGGGAATCTTCTATAGTTTGATCTGGGTGGTATGGTGGTTACGAGTGTGTAGAAAATTATTGAGCCATATACTTGAGATCTGCCCACTTTATGTAAGTTACACTGCAATTTAAAATCTCTGCAGAGTGCTTTACATACAACACACTCATTATTTTCACAACAATCCCGTGAGTCAAAAATTATTATCTCATTTTACAGATATACTGTTTTACTTAGTAGCTTGGCCAATGCCAGACAGAATCAGAGTTCAAACCCAGGTTTATCTGATCCCAAAGTGTCTTGTCTATCCACTAATATCCTGTTACAGGGACAAAATGGTTCATTCATTCATTCATTTATTCTTCAGTTAACGTCTATTGAGAACCCGCTGTATGTTGGGTCCCAGGCTAAGAACTGGGGATAAAAAGGAGACTAGCATATATCCTTGCCTTCAACGGGCTCATGACCTAAAGGAGGAGACAGATCTGTATATAAATGTCAATCTGTAATGTGATCAGTATTATATCATATTGGATACATTTTCTGGACTCCCAAATCAGGATCTCATGAAATATTTGGTACCCATGGACAAAAAAGGATAGAATATTTGAAATCAGAACTTGTTCTAGAAAATATATGGTCACAGTAGACTAGCACATTTACAAATGTGCGAATGGGGCCCAGAAGAAGGAAGCCTGGAGGGAGAACAACTTTTTTAGAACACCACCGCTTTACTCTCCCAGAACTAGACCCTGACTGTTTATACTTAGTTACGTCTGTAATCTTTAAACTTTACATTTCAGAAATGCTCTTTATCCTGTTACATTCTTGCATGTAAATTTAATTTGCTTAGATGTTTTTCTCTTAAAAAACTTTTTTTTGGCTTTAGGGTTTGAATTTGATTGGATTTTTACCCCTTACTTTCTTACTCCTTCTGCTTTTTGTCATTTTAATCGCATTTGGGATGGATTTGGTCCAGACTTGAACTGTCACACCTTCCCCTTCTGTGACCACACAGGGCCATCTGCTCTGAGACCTCAGTCTTTGTGATTGCCATCCTGGGATCCATCTTTCATGCCTTTTTCTTGTTTGGCATTCCAGGCTGCCAGAGTTAGCTAGCTTTGACTAGCAGGTGTTGATGTGTTGATCTCTTGAAAACAATTTTTTCTTCCTTGTCAGCTCCCCGATGTATCTCCCCATTGTCACCAGCCACCCTGAGATATGGGGGCCTCAGCCAGAGATTATGGAGTGTCAGCTCTCTAGAAAGTGTCTGGGGCCCCATCAGTCAGCAGCGGGCTTGGAGGGCCTGCGGCATTGTGCTGGCCTGAGTTTACAGAGAGAGACCGCTGAGCAGCTGCTGGGGCTGGGACATACTCTGGGTTATTTCTTCTGGGAGTGGGTAGGGGGCTGATTTTCTAGTTTTTCTGGTCACTTGGATGGATTTACCTCATCTCTCTGCTGAGGCTCTCCTTGTACCTAAAAAAGATAACAGTGAGACAGCCAGTGAGGTGTGAGCAGACTGGCTCATCCGTGGACTGGCCCATGATACTGGCAGCCTGATCTTGCCTTTTCAACACATTTATTGAGTGCTTACTGAATGTTCTGACAAGCGCTTCAACAGCAATATTTCATTCAATTCTGATGATGACCCCGAGGAGGAAGATAAGCCTCGGAGAGATTAAATAACTCTTCACAGTCACATCGTGATTAAGTGTGTGGGTCAGAATTTGAACTCAGGATTGCCTGATTCCAGACAATGTAATCTGACCTCTTTGCTGTGCTCTCCTGACTCTCTGAGGATATAACAATTTAACCATCTGTTACCTATGTGCTAAATGTGGGGCTGGTAGCACGGGAATGAATGAGATAGAGTCCCTACTTTTGAGAAGTTCTCAGTTTAGTGAATGAGACACAGACTGGAACACAAATAATTCTAATCAGGGCATCAATAGGAGTTCAAGGAGTTGATGTGGAATCGGAAGGGCATGGACCTCTGTGTTTGGGGATGGAGTGAAACTGGGGATGCTTCCTAAAAGCAGATGGGGTGGAGGGGGAATGTCTGAGCAGGGTCTGAAGGGTACGGGACTTACTCCCTCACACCGCATGCAGAGACTCTGTCTTTATGGAGACAGAGAAAGCCGATAAGCCATCCTTAACCTCCAGGTTCTTTTCCTGTGCCCCTTCTCAGGGACTGATGCTAAAAATGTGACTCCTTGGAGCCTGTGAGTCACACCTGCTTCTGTTCCTGGCCCCCAAGACTCTGAAATCCCCTGCCCAAATGACCCGGAGACTTTCTGTTCTCCCAGGGGTGGCACAGCCATTGTGCACTTCCCTTGACCCCAGGGTGGCCAAGGAGAGGCTATATGTAGGGTCAGGGGGCTGTGGCCTGAGCTTGAAAGAGAAGCCCTGAGCGTCCACATGTGTCTGTGTAAGTCTCCTTGTTGTATGGGAAAGAACTGGGGAGGGAAGAGGAGAGAGGTGAGCCACTGACCAGAGTCCAGAGTCTGAGGGCCCAGATACTGATAGACACTTCTCAATTCAAACCTGGCTTTTGAGATCATTATGAAGGTTTTTTTTTTCTTAAATTTTGAGAGAATTTTACAAGACTTACAAAAATTGTACAGAGAGATCTTGTATATCTTTGACTCAGTTGTCCTGAATATTAATGTCTTACACAGCTGTAATACCATGAACAAGATAAATCAACATTGGACAATACTATTAACTAAATGACAGACTGAAAACTGGTAATTAATGCCTAAGCTAGAAAGTCCCTCATCTCTGAGGGGGTGACTGAGTCTTCCAAAGCTAGAACTGGCACCCTGGAGTTTGGGATTTCCAGGCACCCAAGGGGTGCATCTTGTCAGCATATTTACCATCCTGAAACCAGAGGCTTGGACATGAGGCTTGGAGGTTCACCCAGAGGACAGGCCTTAGCTCAGTGAAAACCTAATAAACTTCAGCTCTCTGATTCTACTATTTATGAACTGATGAGGGAGCAAGTAGTGTCTTCTAGGTCTGAGGTACGTTTCATGAGAAGCTCCCAGGGTCTAAGAATCAGGGCTCTATGAATATCAGATCCTGTTAGATTTTAGAGTATTAGATTATATTAGATAATGTGGGTGTTTGAAGAAGCCAAACACCCCATGCAGATGTACATACATGCAAGTTCTCATCTTGGTCTTCTTAATTCCCCTCTCTTCACTCTGCTTTCTACCTGCTGAAGAGTGGAGAGAATCAGGCTGGAGTCAGGAGGGCCTGGTACTTCAACAGGGCAAATAACTTCACCCCTGCACATCCTACCTACCCAAAGTCTTTAAGACTTTGTTCTCCCTTCTCTGTACGTGCCTTTTCCTTTGCTCGCCTTCCCTCAGCCCACATCCTTCTTATTTCCCTCAGTCCTTCACTCTCTCGTTTGTCTGCTTTGCTGGTACTTTCCCCTCCCCCTCCTCATTCTTCCTCCACGTTCGCCCTCGTTCCCTCTCCTCCCCACTCTCTCAATGCCCCCCATTGCTTTTTCTTGCTTCTCCTCTCTTTCTCTTCCTTATTCCCCCCGCATCCCATCCCCCCATCTAGGTACGATCTGTGCTACACAAGGTCCTCGATGGCCCACCAAATGCTTGCGGCAATTTTTTCAAGTGAGAAGGAAGAAGAGAAGGAATTAAATCATAGTATTGGCAGCTGGCAATCTGCTTCAATCGCAGAAAAATGTCCCCGGCTTCCTCAAATATTGAAACATTGATGAAGAACAGATTTTCCCTGGCTGTGTGAATTCCCTTCCGGCCGAGTTTGGCAGAGGGACTGACTTGCTTGTTATTATTATAGGCGTTTTGATGCATTCCCTGTTTAGCAAAGTTGGAATGCATTTCAACCAACCCCTGAACTGATGTAACACTATTTTTATTTGTAATGAGGGTGTATTAAAATATATATACATTTCCACTGATTTCTGGCTCTGGGGAGGGTGGGATCTGAGGACGTCCAGGCAGGAAGGCCTGGGTTTTTCCACCCTCTGTCCATGGGGAGAGTGCTGGAATTCAGGCATTCTCGCTTGTCCCCACCCCCTTGTTAGATTTCACTGATTTTAATAAACATTTTCCTGTCTTAGGTTTCCTCAGTGACATAGAATCAGATGTGTCAGTTGGATGGTGTCTTCCAGAGGTCACCTCTCTCTGCCCTGGACACATGGCCAATGGGCCCGAGCTGGGTAGGGACTGAGTGAGGGGTTAGGGAGGAGACAAAGAAAAGGAGAGTTAAACACATGGAGAAAATGTACAGATACAGATATGCAGTTATTTTACTGTGATCTGTCCTGCGCAGGGGGACACAGAGTGAGTGGGTGATGAGAGGAAGGGGCACAGAGGCCGGCCCGCTAGGCTGGTAGAAGGGGCTGTGAAGAGGGCAGGGATGGTTTGATAGCAAGGAGCACAGGGATGCTGGGAAGGGCAGTGGCGATGGCTACTCACAGGGAGCTTCTCTTTTTTGGAAAATCCTTTAGTGCCTTCCATCAGGGTAGCTCCATCCTTTTATCAGCAGGTAACTGCCCCACGCAAGCAGACCTGGATGCAAGCTCTTTGGAATTCCAGAGTTCGCTGGGATCTTAGGAAAGATGATCTAGTTCTGGGGTCTTAAGCTGGAGTTTCTGAGTTCTGAGAATGCCCTTAAATGAAAGAAATGACATCAGTGTTCATTTTTTTCTGGGGCGTGGGGAAAAGGTATAGCCTTCATCACTCCTGAAAGAGACTCTGATCCAGATATTCTCAAACCACTGGTCCAGTTCAGCCCCTAGACTGACCATCTGGAGGAACTGAGGACCAGCAAGGTGATGTGGCTTAACTAAGGCCTTGTGGAGAGTTATTGTAATTCTTTCCATTTACGGACAATGAAACAGGCCTGGGGAATTCTAGTGACTCAGACAGCCAGCAGCAGAGCCAGGCTTAGATTTGGTAGCCTGGCTCTCAGCCCAGCCTCCTTTTTGTTCATGCCCATCTTTCCTGCTGTGCCACTGCTGCCTCCTTAACCTCCCAATCCGTGTCAAGCAGCAGCAATGCCTGTCTGTCCCAGACTTCACTCCCAACCCCCAAGAATTGACAGAAATACCTGGAAAGGTATTTGAATGGAGCTGATGTTCACTGTGATGTTGTTTAAGGTCAGCATTCTAACACCCAGTATAGTGGTTCCAACCTCTTTGGTTTGGAGGAGGCTGACGGATGGAAACTCTAAGGCTTGACTTAACAGCGTGCGATGCAGCCCCGCTGATCTCCACTTACTGTCGTTAGTACTCATGCTCCGTTTGCTCCAAAACAAATTCACTTTAAAAATCAGGTGTGGGAGGATAACCTAAGGGTCAGAGGGCTTGGCAGCAATCCGGTTAAGCCTTTCAAGCTTTGTCAGTTTTCACCAGGGGCTCTGAACTCCAGGTCCTCCGAACCTTTTTCTGTTCTTTGAATACACCACGCTCTTCCATGACTTTGGTGCAAGCTGTTCCTTTAGCCTGAAACACCCTTCCTCTGGAAATGCCTTATGTTTTTGAGACTTGCCCCCAAAGTCACCCCCACTGTGAAGCTTTTTCTGACTCTCCTTGGCAGAGCTGGTTCTCCCTCTTTTCTCTTCCTGGGCCTGTTAGAGAGCTTGTCCTGGGTTTTGGTGGGTAATGGTGTAGGGATTTGATGTCCCAGCTAGACTGTGAGCTCCTGGAGGATGGGTACTGTATAGAACACTAAAGGGCAGTGACTCTCACTGGGGACCATTTTGTCCCCTACCCCCTGAGGGGGAGAGGTGTAGCGCTAGTGGCCTCTAGCAGGAAGATTTCAGAGATGTTGCTAAATATCCTACAACACCCAGGACAATAAATACTTTTTGGGCCCCAAATATCAATAGTACCACTGTTGAGGGATCTGCCATAGAGGGTCAGTAACCTGTGGTCAAATTCCTCCAACAGCTGACGCAAATGTGTGAAGGGTTAATGCAGTCTGGGAAGAGCATTAAATGTTTCCACGTCTGAGTGGACAGACAAGGGGTGTGGCCTTTGACAACAGACATTTTAAAGAAAGTTGCAAACACTTGGTTTGTGTCCTAAGAACTTTTTGTGACTCTGTCAGCCCTCAGAGAAGATGGCATTGAAGTTTCCTTCCAAATCTGGTATTCTAGAACTTAGCGCCCAGTAAATATTTCTTGAAAGGCAAGGATTAAGGCTGCTGGCTCTTTGGATGGGAGACCTAATTTAGGAAGATTACATCTTTATGAAACTCTTCTCATGCTCTCAAAGGAACTAAAGTTCTTTAAACGAGGATTTTTAAAATCCCATTTGAGGATTTATTGCAAGATAAGAGACAGACTACAAGTAGAATTTTAGGCATATTCTACCTAATCAGCCATATTCTTGAGTGTTTATCTTGGAACAAACACATGGATGAACCATCCTTAAATAGTCAGCATATAAACTAAGGAATTTTCTGTAGCTCCTCTGAAGCATGCTAGTCAGAAGGCTAAAGCAGAGACAGTACCCACATGAGGGTCCATTCAGGAGGAGCTGGAGCTGGGGTGCTGGGGTGGGGAGGGATGTGCAAGTTCATGGCAAGGAAGGGAAGTAGAAGGAAGGAGGTTAAAAAAACAAGGTTGTTTGGTGAATTGAAAAAGGCAAGGGACAGGAGAATGGTGTGTGTGTGCCATAAGGAGGCTGGCTTAACAACACAGTCTTGGATGAGTTGAGTCATTTGGAGAGGAGGTCCATAGCTATAGGAAAATGTTTCTATATCTCTAAGAGCAGTGGTTCCCAAACCTAGCCACTACCACAATCATCTGAGCCCCTTAAAAATATTCGGATTCCAAGGCCCCATCCCTGGAGGTTCTGATTCTATAGGTTTGGGGTAAGGTCCAAGAATCTTCAGTTCACAAGAGTTCCCCAGTGATTCTGATATTCATCCAGGTTTAGGTATCAGTGTCCCAGATTAGAAAAAACTGAGGAGGTGCTGATGGCTGTGGAGTGGCAAGGATACTGACCATTCAGTCAAAGAAATTGACTAGATTTGGAACTACACTAGGTGTTGGGAAAGGTGTAAGACACAGGGGTCTCTATCCTTAAGGGGCTTGTAAAGGGGTTCATAAAAGGCGGTAGGTGCAAATTCAAAGAGAATTGACTGTGTAAGTCATACACGAGGGCCTTGTAAGTGGCAAATAAGTGATTATAGTGGTTGGGATGGTCAGAACCTGTCAGGGGAGAGGTGAGGTAGATGTGAGCCTTTCTGGAATGATGGGTACGATTTCAGTGGGGAGGGACTCAACCAAAGGAGGAGGAGGCTATGGGGTAAAGGTGTGATGTATCCAGAGTTCGGACCAGGGCTTTGGTGTTGGAGTCAGGGAGGACGGGCACAGCTGGAAGTCTTTTGGGAAATGTAGTAGACGGATGCCAGGCATTGCTGGGGAACCTCTCGTCTCCTCCTTGTCTCAGGGCTGTGTTGTTATCTTTCTCAAAGAGGGACCTTCTCCAGACCAGGGCATGTGACTGCAACTCCCCAGAGACCTGGTGGGTACATCTGCCATTGAGGAAAGTCCTTGGACAGGAGAGTTTAGGAGTTCTGGAGGACACTGCTGATGTCCAGACTGCAGCCATTCCCTTCCTAGGGGAGTGATCACAAGTGTCCACAGTCTTTACAGCCCTGTCTACAAGCCTTTCTCTTTCCCTCAAAAAAAAAAAAAAAAAAAAGAACAAAAAACCAGATTGGATGATTTTGCTCTTGAAGAGTGGGCTTATAGAAAAAAGCTTGCATTTATTGAGCATTTATATACCAGATATATATCAAAAGAGCTTCAGTTACATTATCTTATTTAATCTTAATATAATCTCTTGAGATAGATACCGTATTAGCCAGTGTTCTCTAGAGAAAGAGAACCAATAAGGTCTCTCTCATCTATCTGTCTATCTATCTATCTATCTATCATGTAACAATAAAGATTTATTATAAGGAATTGGCTTATGCAATTATGGAGGCTGGCAAGTCTAAGATCTGCAAAGCTGGTGCCCCAGTTCAAGTCCCAAGGCCAGCAGGCTGCTATAGAATCAGAAAGAGTTGAAGTCCCAGTTCAAAGACCATCAGGCAGGAAACTTCTCTCTTATTTGCAGGATGGTCAGGCTTTTGTCCTACTCGGGCCTTCAACTGATTGGATGAGGCCCATCTACATAATGAAGGACATTCCGCTTTACTCAGTCTACTGGTTTAAATGTTAATCTCCTCTAAAAACGCTCTCACACAAACACCCAGAATAAAGTTTGCCCAAATACCTGGGCACCCTGTAGCCCAGCGAAGCTGACACATAGAGTTAAGCATCACAAGTACTAAGAGCGTCGGCATCCTTATTTTGTAGAAGAGGCAGGGAGGCATGGATGGGTGAAGTCTTGCGCACAACGTCACACAGCAGTAGTTTGCAGAGCAGGAGTTTGAGCTTATGTAGCCACTGCTTGACTTGCTTAAGCTTTGACCTTACTATCTCTCTCATGGAAGGGGGACTAGGTAACTACTCCTGGTGTGATTCCTCAGACCAAAGTGGACATCTCAGACCTCTGAAAGTCTCTACCATCACCTTGCTCGTTGCCTGGAGTTCTTCCCAAATGTGAAATCTTTTTCAGGTCACCATTAAACATTTTTCCTTGTCTATGCTTCTTTGTTTCCTGGGGGCAGAAGTGTGTGTGTCTTCCATCAGCTTGTCGATCAGCAAGCCTAATTCTGTCTGATTTATCTAGCAACTCTGCATCCTCATGGGCCAAGGGATGGAGAGCTGGATAAGTCACTTCTGCTGAAGCAACCTTGCTCTCCTGTCCCTGGGTGTCCCCGTGGGGGTATCCTGAACAGTCCAAGAGCAGCAAGGAGACAGTGGACTCCTGGAGAAAGTAACAGGTTTCTGAAAGGAACCGTGTTTCTTTAATATTTCCAGTGGTGGAAAACTCACCACCTCACCAAGTAACCCATTATCCTTTTAGGAACATAAAAGGAAATTTCTGCTTGAATTGAAATCTGCTTTCCCTTATTCTGGAGTAACAGAACGAATTACCTCTTTCTTACATGAACACTTTTCAAATATTTGAAAACAGGGATAATATCCCCATGAGACATTTATTCTCCAGGCTAAATGCTTCCAGTTCCTTCTAGCATTCTTTTTGTGATTCAGCTTATAGACCCTTTGTTGGCTTTGTCTTCCCTTGTCTATGGTGGATGCCCTTCTTAAAAAAATCCCAAGTGTTCTAGTTCTGCTCTGACCAATGCCTTTAGTAGAGCGGAAGTATCACTCCATTGTTGTGGACATTAGGTATGTATGAGTGTATCTAGGCTGCATTAACTTTTGTAATAACATTTATTATTTTATATTGAGACTGAAGTCAACTTACATTAGGTCTTACCATGTTATACTTCTACACTTGGTTTTTGGATTTGAAATTTAGAATTTTATATTAACTCTTATTAACGTATATCTTTGTTATATAACCCATATTTCAACCTGATTCTGCCATCTACATCTTGCTGCTGATTTGTGGCTAGGGGAGAAAATGGAGGGGCACTGAAGAGAAAGTCCTCTTAGTTGGCGCCTCTGTCCATTGTTGTTCTGAGGCTGGAGGAAGAACTTCAGGGCATCGGAGCTTCCTGGGGAGTGGGGGTCACAGTGAGGTTAGGGTCCAGGCAAATATGCTGACAGCGAGTCCCTACACTGGAAAAATAACACTGTGTTGTATTTTCCTTTTCCATTTTCACTTGTCCCAGGGATCTGAGAACAAGGAAGCCTCCAGGGATGGAGATCCGAATGGAAAGACCTTGTGCAAAGGATCCTATTGTTATTCAAAGCTTTCACATGGACCTCTTATGTTTCCTTGGGGGCTCAGTCTAACCTCTTTCAGAGTCTTGGTCCAGAAGCAATGGAAGATGCGGTCCTTGCCCTCAGGAAGAATCATATAATGGTTTGGACAAGAAGACTTGCATGTGTGAAACCACAGCAAACTGGCTAGGAATGAAGACAAATTTGTGCTAAGTGGCCTGGAGCTGACCACAGCCCACATAGGGGTCTATGGACAAGGAGGAGGTAAGAGGAGAATGAATCCACTAGGGAGTGTCCCAGAGGAAGTGGGAATGGAGCTGGGTCCAGAAGGGTGTGGAAGGGGAAGAAGGAAGGAACGACTTTACAAGGTAGGGAGGGGCATGAACAAAGTGGCTGGTGGTGACAGCAACTCTGCAGAGACCCAGAGAAGGAAAACAGACTGGTTCTTCCCTAGGCAATGGAAAAACTCACCAATGGGAAGTGTCCTGTGACAAAGACCTTTCAAAGACCCCGTCCTTGGATCTGGCCCTGTTCTGCCATTTCTCTTACCACCAGCCCAATCCAGGCTCTCTTCCTCTAATTTCCAGATTCTTCACCCTTTCTTTGCTGGTCTTCTTGCCTCTAATGTCCTAAACTCTTACTCAAGATACATATTAATTTCTTCCCAAACATTGGAGATGGGCAAGATACAAAGAGGCACATTAACGCTGTCCCAATTGCAAATATTCTGCCCCACTGTCCCTATTTGCTGATCTCCCCCGATAGAATTTGCATCTCAGTTTTTCACTTAGAATACACAATAATAATATTATTAACAACGGATAATAGCAGCTGACATCCAGAGGGAAATAGATACGCCAGGTTTTATATGTGCCGTGAGTTAAACACGACAATTATCAATAAGGTAGGTACTATTATCATCCGCATTTTATAGATGAGAAAATTGAGGTGCATAAAGGTTAAGTAAATTGCCCAAAGACATACAGAGAGTAAGTGACAGCACTGGGACAAGCCCAGGCCATCTGACTCCAGGTTCTGCCCTATTTATCGTATACCACTTCTTCATTCTAGAAAATACAGGTTTAGAGTGTTCCCCGAGAAGGAATGGAAAGAAAGGGAGTTTTTATTGACACCTAGTATGTGCCATTCCTTGTACTAAGGCACTGTCATCTCAATTAATCCTTACCCCACTTTGAAAGACAGATTATTACAAAAGAAGGAGATGGATGCAAAATGAAGTAGCTGGTGTGGGCACACAGCTGGTACAATGGGTAGTCAGATTTCAACTGAAGTCTGTTTTTCTCCTGGAATCCACGTGTTTCCATTGCAAATGTGAACTAGATCTCAAGCGGCTGGTATAAGAAGAGTGAAAATGAGCCACATGCCAGCAGAAAGAGCCTAAGAAAACTTTCCTCACCATGAAAAAGCACAGCATTTCAGTCCATGTGACACAGCCGGGCACAGCTGGAAGATAGCATTTAGGCAGTCTCTGTGGCCAATGTGCTGTTGATTCATGCATTTGAGAACAAAGAGTCTGGGCTGATCTTCAGTGTTTATGTGCCAAGAATCTGAGAGAGTAGCAGGCACGCAAGTACCAGCTACTGACTGCATCAAAAAGCATCTATCCCCTTTGTACAGTACAGCAAGGGACCGTCTACTCACAATGACCCCTTTAGCCTAAGCTACCATCCAGGTGGTAAATGCCACCTGCAGGGTCATCTTTGCATGACCTAAGGGAGAGAAACCCAATTTCCATGATTTTGGAAAATCTGGATGCTCTGTTCCCTTATCTTCTTCCCTTCAGGATGGGATAGAAATAGGCAGGGAAAGGAGAGAGAGAGAGAGAGAGAGAGAGAGGTGTTTCTCATTGGGACCCACAGCTTCTGAGGTTCTGGACCAGTATTTCTCTAACTGTCCTGTGTGTCAAAATCACCCAGAAGTGACGGCTAAACCTGAGATGTTAAATGAGATTGTTAAAATTCAATCTTGTTAAAACTGAGGCTGTGGGACCCACTCTCAGAGTTTCGGAATCAGTAGGGCTCAGGAAGAATTGCTAGGTCTCGAGCAGGGCTCACACGTTTGCATTTCTGCCCAGTCCTCAGGCGGTGTTGATGTTGCTGTTTCCGGGACCACACATGATCTCTCAGGCTGAACAGCCCCTTTCTCTCTTTCTTTAACCTCCACACTTGCCTTGAACATACCGGGTGCCTCAGTCAGGGGTCCTGGCAAGAGCCATCTTGGATGGTTCAAACATGACTCTGCTGAGGGGCTGCTTACAGGAGTGTGGGCAGGATATTAAAGGGGTGCGCAAGGGAAGTTGAGGCACCTGGAGACCCATAGCAGCAGGAGCGGTGACCACCTTAGGGCTGCAGAAACAAGGGAGGGGACAGTGTTTCCAGGGCTGGGTGAGGACTGTCTGGGGGCGCCGGGGCCGGAGGGTGGGGTGAGGGTGGTGGGATATGCCAGAAATGCAGCACGAGAAGAGACCTCTGCTTCTCTACTCTCCAGCTGCCTCCTGGAGTGTCCCAGTGGCTGAATCCTGCTGGGTGCCAGAAAGCAGTGGTTGAAGTCGTTTGCAGGGGTCCCAGGGCACGGAACAGAGCGGAGCGTAGACCTGGGGTGGGTGGAGGGCGAATGGAGAATGACCAACACACCAGGTGAGACCCTGCCCCTCTCCCTCATGACGCCCCATCTCTTCCACCTTTGGTTCTTCCAGGAGCTTACTAGGAGCCAGCTGACCCAAGAGAGCAGAGGGATGGCATCATGCCTGTAGTTATCCTCAGCCCTCACTCAGTAAATTGGGACTCTGGACTCTAGCTCAACTGTGCACAGGGACCTCAGGACTCCCAGAGAGGCTGTAAGCAGAGCTGTGTCTCCCTCCCAGCACTCCCCTTCCCAACAAACTCTCTCCCCCAATCTCAGACAGGATGGCAATATTTCCACTGGCCCGCTCCGGCTTGCATAGGGTCAGGGTGGACTGGAAAAACCCTCGCTGCTTCTGTAGCAGCCTTCATGGGGCTCTGATAGGAGAGATCACAGGAGCTGGGGGGACTGCGGGGGATGTCTGGCGGGCGGGGAGGGGGGCGGGCAGAGGGTTTCAAGTTATTTCCAAACCAAACTGTAGGGAACACACAGTGCTTGGCGTCGGCTCAGATAGAGCTCCCTTTCCATCTATGGAACAATGAAGATGACAACTCAATCCTCAGGAAAGAAAACAGAGAGGGGGAAAACAAGAGGAAGAGGAGAGCTGTTTACAGGCGAGAACTGCCAGGCCAAGGGCCATGTTGCTACTGGCCCTGGCTGGCCTGAGTTTGTGTCTCAATTTACCTTTCTGTGGCTGTCAGGATACTTTCCTGAGCCACGCAGCAAGATCTCTGTTTGATAACCCCTCCGTGGGAGCATGTTTAGGGAAACTGTGCTGGCTGGTAGTTTTATACCCTGACATGGCAGCGGGTGGGTGGCAGACAAGCTTGGAGGCTCTCATGCCCTCTGGAAGAGGAGGACTGGGCTTCTCTGGGGGCAGGGAGGGGGCTCTCGGGCGTCAGACTCCAGGAAGGCCTCCTGGGCAGAGTGGCCTGGTGAAGTGGTCTAGTCCCTCCCCAGGTGGATTAAAAGAGTCTCTTCTCAGCTGGTCCTTTTCTAGTCCCTTTTCTTCTTGAGATAAAAACAAAACAAAAGAAACTGAAGCCAGAGTCTGCCAAGGGCTCCTGAGCCTTGAAAAAGGGACCATTTATGGATTAGGAACAGAAAGCTCTGGCTGGAGACCGAGAAATGGGCTCACTGCAGTATGATGGATTCCCCTCCATGGTTCTTCATTTGCTTTTTTTTTTTTTTTTTTTAATATGGTTATTTATTTATTTATTTTTGGCTGTGTTGGGTCTTTGTTTCTGTGCGAGGGCTTTCTCTAGCTGCTGCAAGTGGGGGCCACTCTTCATCGCAGTGCGCAGGCCTCTCACTATCGCGGCCTCTTACTGCGGAGCACAGGCTCCAGACGCGCAGGCTCAGTAGTTGTGGCTCACGGGCCTAGTTGCTCCGCAGTGTGTGGGATCTTTCCAGACCAGGGCTCGAACCTGTGTCCCCTGCATCGGCAGGCGGATTCTCAACCACTGCGCCACGAGGGAAGCCCGGTTCTTCATTTTCTTATCGCTCTGGGTAGAGACCTTGGCCTCCCCCATCATACTCCATGAACCCTAACTCTATCCTCGAGTTCACCCCTTGCCCATTTTGAACCCAACACACAGAATCTTTGTTCTGTCTCCTTTGACTCAGGCGACACAGAAAGAGCTGGGAAGCAGACAAGCTTCTGCTGTGTATTTAAGAGCCCAGTGTATGTGGAAGGGAACAGAGGTCCTCTTTGGCTGGGTCCTGTGGAAGAGGAGATGCTGGGTTGGGAGGAAGCTGGGCAGCATGAGGGGGAGGCAGGGACAGACTTCGCTCCCAGATAGGGGTGAGTGCTGGGCCTTTCTCGGGGTTTCCTGTAACAGCCACTTCTACTACCCCCATGGCATCCCGGAGCTGGAGGAAACCTAAATGTGTCATCTGATCGTGGGAAAACTGGACGGCAGTTCAGGGATCCTGCAACTGGAGGGAACCTAAATGTGTCTTTTGATGGTGGGACCATTGGATGTAGTTCAGGGAACCCGGGGTTCAGTCCACCTTCTGCTACAGTCTAACCTGGGGGAGACTTTCCCTCCCTGAGCTGCTAACTTCCCAGGGGTGTCTGGCTAGATGAACTTGGAGATCCTGTCTGGCCTTGGCAGTCTGTGATTCTATAGCCTCTGTATGTTTCTCGTATTCAGAGACAGGGTTCACATTTGTGCTTTAAAGAGGAAAACAGAGAATTGAGAATCTACCACATTTGGGAAATACATCTTCCTGACATCACTTTGGTTATTACAGAGGCTGAGTCTGGGCCACTGCACACTATGATTTTTAGAGAAGCTCAACTGTTAGTGAGTTGGGGCCCTTTCCTGGCCCTTAAGCCTTGTGTGCTGTGGCTAACGTTTCTATCCAGACACCTCATCTCCTCCTGGCAGCTTCCACACCCATAGTCTCAGGCCCGGGTCTGACCCAGAGCTAGGGTTTCTAGCTCTAGCCTTTCAAGTTGGCCACAAGATGCTGTTTTCCCTTCTGTTCAGATCCAGGTCAAGTGCTCAGATCAGTATCGGGCCTAAAGGAATATGGGAGATGTGAGGGTGGGTCAAGGTTGGTAGCAGAGACTCAGAGCTGAGAGAGGGACCATGAAGGCCTGTTCTTGGAGTCTCACAGATCCAGGACCCAACCTCTGTGACCCAGGGCTACTCATTTCATTTCCCTAGCCTCAGTTTCCTCATCTGAGAAATGTGTATCCCCCTTAGATAATAAAATTACACACACCTTTGGGGATAGCTAGCAGGTGGACATGAAAACATTTATGTAAAGCGTTTCTCTCATGTCCTAGCTTAAGTTAAACATTCAGTTCATGAGTTTCATTTCCTTTTAAATTTCCTTTTAAATCTCTGGCAAGAAAGTGAGAGGAGAGAGAGCCATTCTGGAGAAAAGCAAGCCAACGCACGATTTGGAAATGGCTGTGACATACACAGGAAGATGACTCACAGGTGTGCAGACTGTGCCCTTCAGAAAAGAGAGCAGGTATGTCCATCACAGAAAGAAAATAATTTTGGGTAACCACAAACACATAGAGCCCAGGGAATGGGAGGCTGGTGGCAAAGATGACCATTTCTAAGGTGTTGTCTTTCAGCTGGTAGATTGTCAGTGCTGGATGGGCATCTTGGCATTCCTTCTCACACTCACCTCTTTCTCGCTTCTCTTCCCCACATCCAGGTCTTCTCTCTGCCTCTTTCCTCACCCCTCTTGGCCGCTTGGAGCCTGAGGAGCCCTTCAGTCCTCAGTAGAAGCAGGCTTTTCTTGTTCAGGTCCCTCAGAGTAAGCACTGATCACACCCAGACCTCTCCCTCACTAATAGAGAATTATTATACCAAAGGAATCTCTTCCCAGACAGGTCAGGAGGGAGAGTCAAGGGAGTGAGGGGCCCACCAATCGCATTCTGTACATTGAAGGATGCCCCGATAGCCTTTTATGAATCTCCATAGACTCCCATCATCAAGTAGCTGGAGGGATGGAGGCCAGACATCAAGAAGATTATTCTAATAATGAGAGTAAAAGTCCTAGATCAGCTGAGCAACACAATCTCACACTCCCTCCAACCCAATGCATTTTCCAAAAACCGAAAAGAGACTCCTTTTTAAGAGAATGGCCTACCAGGATCAGGGGGATGGAGGAAAGAAACCCTCAAGGCAATTTTTCCTTTAGGGCTCCACAGATCAGTTCAGACAGGGCTGGGTGTAGTGGGAGCCCAGGGAGCGGGCTGCTGGACCACTCAGGTGGGGATCCAGTCCCCTCCGAGCTCCATCCTCATGCTCCCGCAGCCCCCGTGTTTCTGGTCCTCTGCACACGTGGGCCCAGACCCAGATTCACAGCATGGGTGAATTCCTCCACCCGTGTTCTGCAGAGACCTGCCTTTGTTCTGGTGCCCACTCCTAGCTTCCTCTGAGAACAAAGAGGAAGTCCAGTTACAAATGTCCTCTTGCAAAGTAATTAAGCTCATGGCATGGGGGCCAGTGCTCCTCGGGGCTGGTCAGCAGGGGAGAGTTGGAGTCCACAATAGGTCTTCCCAGAGGGACCTGCAGGTTCTCACGTCCTTCCATCCCCTAGTGGAAGTGGCGCTCCCACACGTGGCTGTCCAAGTGGTGACGCTGTGGGCACAGGGGCCTCGGGATGTGTCCTGGGGCCTGCTGGCACCATGCACAGAGCCACGACCTCCTGGCTGCATTGGTCACTGGGATGCTACAGGCTCAGCCACACGTGGTCATGGAGGGTGCTTAAGGGAGGGCTTTGTTTACCCAAAACCTATGAATCAGCTCATAAAAGGGAAGGCTGTGTTGCCAAGGACATGTGCTGTGGGAGGAAGAAAAGAGAGGGATTGGTTAGGCTTTATGTAGTGGACTGGGGCCAAAAGTTCTCTTTCTTTACTGAAAGAAGCAACAGAGACTGCAATAAAAAGAATTTAAGTTAGAAGTGCGCGCTAGGATGTTTCAGCACCAGGAACAAACAAAGAGGAACAGGCTGGATTTCTTTCCTCTGGGTATTCTTCCGAAAGGAACAGGATATATATTTGAGAATCCTAGCTGGAGGCAGGGAAAGGAACCCCCTGGCTGTGCATGATAATTACCAGAAGTGACAGATCTGAGATGGCCCAGGGAGCAGGACCGTGGCAGCTTCTAGAATCTCTGTGATGAGTTAGGAGTATTTCAGAGATGATTTCTCCAGAGGGCACAACTTGATCCCACAGAGAGGTTAGCAGGGGGAAGGCTTTCGCCGACTAGGAGGAAGAACATTTTAACAACCAAAGCTGTCTAACTGTGGAAGGGACTGTTTTATTAAGGCAGTAAACTTCTGATTTTGGGGGGTATTTAAATCAAAGGTTCAAATCTGGAATCCTTTGGAGGGATTTCCTGCATTGGAAGGATGGAATCAATGCCCTTTCAGGTTCCCTTAAGTGCTCAGATATTCTGTTTCTTATTCTTCTAAATGTCTCTAAAAGTTAATGGACTTAGAGCTATAATTCCTTTTTGGTGGAAAGATGGCTCCATCAGGCCAGGGTCTGTTCATTAATTTATTTACTTGTCCTTGGAATGCCTAGGTACCAGGCCTGAAGATATAAAAATGAAAAAGACACGGCGACTCTGTATTTGGGGAGTTCATTGTATATTGGGAACGCAGACATGGAAACAGATTGATTGCAATTTTGCATGGCGAGGGCCAAACAAAAGCATCAAGAAAGAGCTGTGGATGAACAGAGGAGGGAATAAGAAGCAGCTCTCCCTGGGAGAATAGGGAAAGAAGTACCTTTTCAGCTGACAGCTCGGTCCCAATCCAATTCCATTCCAATCCAGTCCAGGTAGACTTACTCAATGTCTGCCACGTGTAAGGCAAAGAGATTGGACACAAAGAGGCATTCTCTAAAGAGCTATACAGAAGAAAGTTCGTCTTTGTGCCGTTGGAGTTGTGTGCCTTGGGATGGAGGATACACAGATGAACAAAGCCTGGTCTTTGAGGAGTTTCCAGTCTTCCAACAGCCCCCTTTTCCAGGATGTGTGTCCCTGATTCTGGTGTATAAGCTGGATCAGAGGGAGTAGGTGAATAGGTGACCACTTGGAAGAGGTGTCAGAGGGTAGTGTTAGGGAATTTGTTTCTGTGGCTCACCTGTCCTTTCTTGGGGTGGAGGTGATGTCTGATATGTGGCTGTCTAGGCAATGACATCATGGACACAGGGGACAAAACATACTCTGCTGGGTCCTCATATCTCCAGTTTGCAGCCCTGGGTGAGGTCCACTGAATGACAGCAGGAGGCAGGGACATGTTTTATGGTTTGCTTCTTGTCTGGGTGCGGCAAGAGGTAGGGAGGGCAAGGCTGCTGGGTGGAGGGAGACAGAGATCATCTCTTTTGCTCATTCTGTGGATTTATCGGGACCATTGAAGTGACTGAGGAACTGCAGGCAGCTCCAGGGCCCAGTCATGAGACAAAACACCACTGTGGTTTCTCAAAGAGGTAATTTAACCCAAAGAATTGTTAGGCTCAGTTGGGCTATTGAGGAGATGTCAGACCAAGAAAGTTGCCAAACGACGTCAGGTTGGCTTCTGAATTAACGTAATTCAGCGATTGAAACAAACACAAACTAAAAAATGTCTTGTCGCTTAAATATAATTCCTTCTAGCTCTCATAAGTCCAATATGGGTGTTTCTGATCACTGGGTGACTTTCTTCCAGGCAGTGAGTCAGGGATGCAAGTTCCTTCCATCTGGTTCTGTAACTTCAGCACTGGCTTCCAAGTTTGTACCCTCATCGTCGTCAAGTCAGCAGCAGAAGAAAGACCATGTGCCCACGTTCCATTGTCTAGGCCTCAGGTGGACACACCTAACTGCAAGCAAGCCTGGGGAATGCAGTCCAGTTCTGTGCCCAGGAAGAAGAGAAAAAGAGGAAATAAAGAGCCAATTTCAGCCACACGTTCAGCAGGTCCTAGATAGGTTAGCCTTTCCGCAGTCCTCTCCTGTGAACACTGACTGAACTTAGCTGACTCCACAGGCGTGTGCAAGGAAATCGAACCGGAGAAGGTGGGAAAGATAGAGGGAAGAAATGCCCTAAGAAATCATAGTTTGTTTTTCACTTAAGTCAAACAAAGCCTTGTGTTCCCATGGAGGTTTTGTTTTCAAGAAGGAAAAACAACAACAAAATTCAAAGGGTATGTATGTTGTTAATGTGTTTCTCCCATTTTTGCTTGTCTTTTGACTTGGTTGATGGTGTCTTTGGCAACAAATGTTTTATATTTTAATATTGTAAAGTTTATTAATTTTTGTTATGTATTTCCTCTTCCCTACTCCAAAGTCATAAACACATTCTCCCATATTTTCTTCCAATACTTTCATGTGCAGATTGTTAAGGTTTTTAAATCCATCTGGACTTCATTTTTGTGAATGACATGGCATAGAAATCTGATTCCATTGATTTATTTTTAACCAGATGACTAGCTAATTGCCTATCCTTTTCCAGTTATTTGAAATGATGCTTTTATCATATCTTAATTCCTTTATATACATGATGTATTAGTTTCCTATTGCTGTTGTAACAAATTACACAGATTTAGTGGCTTAAAGCAACACAAATTTATTATCTTACAGTTCTAGAGATCAGAGTCTGCAGTGGTTTCATGGGGCTAAAATCAAGGTGCTGGCAGGGCTGCATTTCTGGGGAGGCTTTACTGGAGAACCTGTTTCCTTGCTCTTTCTAGCTGCCCACATCCCTTGGTTCATGGCCCCCTTCTATTTTAGAGTCAGCAATAGCCAGTAGAGTCTTTCTCCTGCTGCATCACTCTGAAGTTGACTCTCATGATCCCCTCTTTCACTTAGAAGGACGCTTGTGGTTATACTGGGCCTAACTAGATAATCCAGGATAGTCTCCTCACCTCATTCAAGGTCAGATAATTAATTCCATCTTCAGCTTTAATTCCCCGCTGCCACTGCCGTGTGTTATGAGCTAATTCCTGTCTCCCCATAATTTATATGTTGGAGCACTAACCCCCAGTATCTCAGAATGTGACTGTATCTGGAGAAAGTGACTTTACAGAGATAATTAACATTAAATGAAGTCATATGAGTGGACCTTAATACGATCTGACTGGTGTCTTTTTAAGAAGAGGAAATTTGGACATACAAAGAGACACCGGGGATGCATGAGTACAGAGGAAAAGACAAAGTGAAGAGGCAGTAATAGGTCGGTCACCTGCAAACCAAGGAGAAAGGCCTCAGAGGAAACCAACTCTGCTGGCACCTTGATCTTTCAGCCTCCAGAACCGTGAGAAGGTAAATTTCTGTTGTTTAAGCCACCCAGTCTAGGGTGTTTTGTCATGGCAGCCCTAGCAAACTAATATACTACCTAATATAACACATTCACAGGCTCCAGGGATTAAGACATGGGTAGGGGCTTCTTTGGGAGGGCACACATTAGTTGATTTGTAGTTGTTCTGTTGCATTGACCTATTCATTTATTCCTGAACCGATACCACATTTTAAACATTTCTAGGGTGTTATAATTATTTTACTCGATGGGGAGGATTTCCTTTTGCGTTCTTCTCTGTCTTCCTTTTACCCAATATTGTACTGATCACTCTTACGCAATTGTTCCATATCGATTTTAGAATCATCAAGTTTCCTGAAGATTGTGATTGCGGTAAATGTACAGATTAATCTGGGGCCCTTGACATCTTTACATGAACACAGTATTTTTCCATTTAACCAGATCTTCTCTGCACCTTTCTTCATAATGTGCTTTCACATTTCCTGGTCGTAGGTCTTTCAGAGCTGCTTTATAATTGTCACTGATACTGGAAGTAAGTCGAGTCTCCCTCCTCTACAGAAGGAAAACAGGCCCCGGGGAGGGAAAGGACTTATCTGGGAGCAGGCTCTGGTGGAACACAGGCCTCTGATTCCTAACCCTCATGCTCTGTGCTTGGCCACTTAGAGCCTCTAGGCCAGCTTCCATTAGATTCAGGATGCAGTGTTCTGTTTTAGGCCAACGCTCATGCATCTACTAGAACAGTGCTGGACCAGCCCGGGAACAGGCTTTCTTCGAGCTTGGGGTAGTTGAGGGGTCATGTAAGGGTCTCTCCTGTTTCACAGATGGAAACATCACAGGGTAGTGGTTGGGTGAGAAGTCTGAGAAGGAAACAAGGGAGCCTCTGTAGAATCACTTACTTCTTCACCTTGGCCTATTAAGCAACTCTCATCAGTGAAGGAGTGTATATTCATAAAAAGCAACACCGAATAGAGCTCTTGTTCACAATTCACAGGAATAAAAATCCAACTCCTGCTCAGTGGGGAGCAGTAAGGAGGCCCCAAAGCTCTTCATTAGAATGACTAAAAAGATTAAGAATGGTAAAAGAGACACATTAGGTTAATTTGACCATGGAAGAGAATGTGTACTATGGTCCAGAGATACCGAAGTTCAGGGAATGCAGAGGGGGGTGAAGAAAGACTGTGCCTCTCTCAGGTTGCTCACACCACCTCCCTACACGGCCCCAGCTTCAGGAGCAGCAGCGGGGTGAGCTTGACCTTGCTCATCTACCGGTACACCCTGGGGCCCCTTTCAGGAGCTGCTCCGTTTGGAACTCCCAGCCTTAGGCAGAGGTCATGATCCATTAGCTACACTCAAGGGTACTGCGTTTGCAAATACGATACTTTGGGGGATTTTCCAAATATCTTTCAGCAGCTGTATTTTCTAATGTCTAATGATGGCTAATGTCTAAGAAATTGAGGAATACTGCTTATTTCCAAGCAAAGAGTCCTCTCACCGTTGGGACCTCTCCCATTGCAGAGCACAGGCTCCGGACGCGCAGGCTCAGCGGCCATGGCTCACGGGCCCAGCCGCTCCGCGGCATGTGGGATCTTCCCAGACCGGGGCACGATCCCATGTCCCCTGCATCGGCAGGCGGACTCTCAACCACTGCGCCACCAGGGAAGCCCTGAAGGCCTCAATTTTATAAACCAGGCAGTGGAGGCTTGAGAGTAAGTTACTTGAGTCAACATGGTTTATTACTCTTAGAAGTCTTAGGGTCTAAGGCTCCAGGATAGTTCACCTTTTAGGGGGTGGTTCTTCCCCTGGCTGGTAAGATAGATTACAAGCCATAAAAACTATAGAGACCAAGACGTCAATAGTGGTAAATGTGTGTGCGTGTGGGAAGGGGATATGCAGGAAAGGGGGATAAGGTTCTTCATTTTTCCCAGAGGCAGAAGACTGCTGCTCCCTCATGGGCACAGAGGAAATATTCTAACAGGAAATTGAGTATTAGATCCACTTGTCCTTTCATCCATCCATTCATTTGTCCATCTATCCATGCATCTATACATACATCCAATATATTCATGCATGCACGGCATGAATAGTGTTTGAATGGTATGGAGTTGTAAAGTGCCTTGCTGAGAAATTTGGACTTAAGCCTAGAGTCAGTGAGGAGCCACTGCAGATTCCTGGATGAGGGAGTGGCTAGATGTGGGAAGGGATTCAAGGAGAGTGAGGCAGCATAAAGAGAGATCTAAGGGGCAAAGGCTAGATGCAGTGCATTCACAGGTCTCACAGGTGAGCTTGAATTCATCTCTTTTCTGGTTGAGGTCTGGAGCCAGGTTCTGGTCTTGGCTGAAAAGGGGTCAGACAAAAATGAGAAAGATGGGGCTTCCCTGGTGGCGCAGTGGCTGCGAGTCCGCCTGCCGATGCAGGGGACACGGGTTCATGCCCCGGTCTGGGAAGATCCCACGTGCCGCGGAGCGGCTGGGCCCGTGAGCCATGGCCACTGAGTCTGTGCGTCCGGAGCCTGTGCTCTGCAAAGGGCGAGTGGCCACAACAGTGAAAGGCCCAAGTACAGCAAAAAAAAAAAAAAAAAGAGAAGGATGTAAAACTTGGCTAGAAGCCTGAGAGAACGAGATATATGATGTGATGTGTTCAGTGGACTTGTCTGGAAAATAATCAGTTCAACAAATATTTGCTGGGTACTCTCAATTTTCCCTGTCATTTTCTTCCACCCTCCAGCCCAAAGGGCCCTGTGCTTTCTGGCAGGACTATTAAGGAAGGAAAGACTGGGTCTGGGTCTTGGGGCTGTATATTTTGCACATTTCTGGCCGCTCCAGCAAATTCAGCAATCTGGCATATGGAATGGGTTTTGGAGTTGAGGAGGGTACATTGTATATGAAGAGACAGGAGACAGAGCAAATAGGGGTTTGTTGGTGAACAAAAACCAAGGGTAACGTTAGGGGCAGTGGGAAAAGGGGCCCTCCTCTTCCATCTTTAACTAAACAGTTGCCTGCACAAGTGTCTGTGTTGGGGGCCCTGCAGAGTACATTGTCAGGATGCTTGCCTTCCAAAGGATTACGGCAAGGGGAAGGGGAAGGAGCAAGAGATTTAGAGTCACACAGATCTGTTTACCAGCTGTGTGACCTGGGCCCTGCTTGCCTCAAGCTCTCTGAGCCTCAGTTTCTTCAACTGAAAAATGAGGATCATAATATCACCTGACTCATGGGATTCTTTCGAGGACTAAACACAATAATGTATGTGAGAATGACTTTTTAGAATGTCAATCACAATTTAAAGATTAAATATGAATAATAACGAGAAGTTTCCAATGTAATTGCTGTTGTCTTAAAATGCAAGCACGTTAACCCCCTTCCAAAATCTTCTGTGGTGCTAACATCCGGGGGGCAAACATCCAGGAGGGAAAAGACCATTTGGGACCCTCAGTATTTATAAGTAAAGGCTGCGTTCTCAGCCATAAGGTGACTCATGGGTGTATGGATGAAGCACCCTGCCTTTTTTTGGAATGTACACAGACCTTTATTTTCACATTTCATGACCTTCTATTGGTTTTTAAAATATGATTTATTGTGCCATTATATCTAGCTGACCTTCTCATGTTTTTTGTTTGTTTGGTGTGTGTGTGTGTATTTTGCTTTGTTTTGTTTTGTGAATCAAATCTAGCAAATAAAACATTACTTCCAAATGATTGGAGTTAGAGGAAGAGGGGGAGGAAACATGGCCCCAAGTTGAACCTAAGGAGATTAGAGACAGAACTCCATAGATTTCTGGAAACGCGGCCACCTTCCACTTTATCCTTGTCTAGAAGGAAAGCCTTGCAGCTTGTTGGTTTCTGGTACTGGCCTTCTTCTTCTCTGCCCTGGGGAGAACCTGCCACTTGCTGATATCCATCCAGAGCCGCAGGATGGGGCTGCCACCAAGGCCAGGGCTGGGAGCGAGTCACTTTGTCCAGAGACAGGGAACACTGGGTGGGTGGAGGGTCAGCTGGGAGAGGCAATTTTCCTGGCACCAGGTCCTTCTCCTGGGGGAATGAGGATGTGAAAATTTTCTGTTTAGTTTTAGTTGTTCCTGTTCAGCAACTGGTAACCTCCCCCTCTGTTGAAGGCATGGATTCAGTTAAAGCTGGGGCTTTGGGCCTGTTAAATTGTTAAAATGCAAAATGATAACCCCCTTTGCTGGTTAAGAATATTTATTTCGAGTCCTAAATCAATTTCAGCCCCTCTCTCTCTTTCTCTCACCACTTGTCTCCTCCTCCCCTTTGGAACTTGGGAAAATCCAATTTCCTTCCTGCCTTAATCTCTCTCCAGCGTTTGCACTGGCTCTGCTCTGCCCGCACCTGCTCCTTCCAGCTGTGAGATTCCTTTTGGTAAAATACTTTGTGTCCTGCCAAGTTGTCGATGGACAAGACCCCCATGGCCACTTCCTGGATCCCTTAATGAACATAGTTGTTCGGTCCCACCGGGTCCCCAGGAGCTCCTTGCTTCAATCTGTTAGCCAGTGGTGGTTTCCACATTTAGAATGAGACCCCTGCCCTGGGCCCTCAAGCGCCTGCTCTTGACTGAGGACAGAATTTGAAATCTAGCACTCCCCATGCTGGTACTAAGTGCTTTGAGCTTTACAGGCCCTACTCCTGTATCACAGGAATGTCAGGCTAAGCAGAGAGACTCCAGATCTGCCGTCTCCCCAGCCTTGGGGCTAAACTATCATTATTAATGACAGCAATCACCACCCAGAACTCTGGCCCTAAATAATAAGTGTCTTTCAGCAGTCACAAGAATGGCTGCAAACATTCATCATCTACACACCTCTCGAAATAGCCATGGGAATGAACAGCAGAACTATTATGGCCAATTCTATCTCTATGTCAATGCTAACAACTTAGTTTTATGTAAAAAGAAAAGTCCAAAGCAGCATGAACTTCATGTGACAGTGACAGAGATTCTACAAAAAAAGGACTCTATTGCTTGAAAAACTCTTTGTTTATTAAAAAAAAAGTTAAATAGATTTCTTTATAGAAGGATTTCTCTGAGTCTTTAATATGCTAATGTGCATTGGGAATTTCCAAGAGAGGTAAGTTGTGTTTCCCCAAAGTTTATTTGACCTTAACTTGTTTCCCCTTTGGCATACATAATGTGTCGCATCTTACATGACACTATTTAGTGGTGTGCTGGAAATATTTAACAACTGGCTCTCCAGGAGGAGGTAAAAGTCCCCATTAGTAGTGTTTGCTGGTTTCCATGGTGTAAATACTCCCATCATGACTGATTTCAAGCTGCCAGCATGAAATCACTGAACATGGTGTTGGCTTCTTCGCTTGCGATCTAAATCCTTGGGTCCTTTAGCTCTAGTTTCTCCTCCCCTCCCCTCCTTTCTCCTCTTCCTAGATGATCAAATCCATTCTCATGGGTTTAAATACCACCATTATTCTGATGACTCCCAAAAATATAATTTGAAATCATACCTCTTCTCTGAACCTCACATTTCTATAACCAACAGTCGACTTAGTATCTCTACCTGGATGTCTTACAAGTTTCTCAACTTTAACTTGTGCAGAAAGGAACCTGATGTACCATCTGCCCTGTTTCTCCCTCAGCCTCCCTTATCTCATAGCATTTCCTTCGATCTAGTTGCCTGAGCCCCAAATCTAGGAATCATTCTTGATTCAACTTTTTTTCTTATCTTCCATATCCAATCTATCAGTCTTGAATGAGTGAATTTTACTCTGTTTCCCCCTTTGATCTTGAGGGTTATCTTCTATTACACTCAAGCTCTGAAACAGTCTGCTGGGTCCATATTCTTCTGTTTTGACTTACCAAAGAGAAAAATCTAGAAGAGGGATTTCAACTTAATTACTCTTGGATTTTCTTTTGACTCTTCTCCAAACTAGTAGACCACCAAGTTCTCCAAAGTGTCCTTCTTGCCCAACAGATCCCGAATGGGCTTCTCCTTGTTCAATGGGTCCAAGTTAGCCTGGGATCTCTTCCCGTTTCCCTTATACTCAGTCATTGTTCCATGGCCTTTGTCATTCCACTGCCACCCCCGCTCCCAAACATAGATGGGAGTTCAAATGGGACAAGGCACCTTGGGAAAATTCAAATAAGTGAGGTACAGGCTTCAGGAAATACTGGTTTATTCTTTTTTTTTCCTTTTATGACTTTGTCTCTAGGCTGCTTTTGGTTTCATGTTGATTTCCTGTGAATCCCCAGCCTTGCCTGTGGGAAGTAGGAAATTCCAAGGAATTTCCCCTCATTTTAAGATAGAGAACTGAGACTCAGACTGTGGCTGGACAAACTCAAGGCAGAGCGACAGCCATGTGGTTTCTCTGGCCCCGTCTCTAGCAGGTAGAGTTATAGACCATAATTCAAGTTTCCCCTAGAGCACTGCTGTGTTGAGCAATGGGCATAAGGAAGGGGATATGCAGGTTCTATGGGGCCTTATGTGTGTATAATTTGGGGTCCCTCTTTAAGAAAATGAATACAAAATTCTGTACCAAAGTGAACATTCAATTAGAACGAGAAAAGAAATCACAACAAATTGCAAATTAAAAAATGCAGACAAAAAACCACGAACATAACAGAATCTAAAAATAACACTTATAGTTTTATTGATTAACAGACCATCTCATGATGCTTTTTCTACATTGTGGCTGCATATTGTTTCATTGCTTTTTTATATGTCAACAATTTGGTAACATTTTTGACAGCAAGAATAATTCCAGAAAGATTATTTAGCTTTTTTCTACCTTGATTATATGCACTTTCTAAATGATTGATCACTTAGTAAACATTTTTGTCAGTTTTATGACTTTTTATTGACAATGTCATGTCACTTTTTGGGTTTTGAATACTAAATTTGGGAACATCTCAATCACTTTTCTGTCATATATGAGCTGGAAGATTTAAGGCATTTCAAATTTTTCTTTTTTACAATTAAAACACTTAATTATGGTAAAATATGCATAACATAAAATTTACCATCTTAACCATTTTTTAAGTGTACAGTTTAGTGCGCTAAACGCTATATCCATTAAACGAAAATTCCCCCTTCACCCCTCTCCCTATCCCCTGGTAGCCACCATTCTACTTTCAGTTTCTATGAATTTGACGACCCTAGGTACCTCATTTAAGTGAAATCACACAGCATTTGTCTTTTGGTGACTGGCTTATTTCACTTAATGTCCTTAAGGTTCATTTACGTTGTAGCATGTGTTAGAATTTCTTTCCTGTCAAAGGCTGAATAATATTCCATTGTATATATCAACCACATTTTGCTTACCTGTTCATCCATTGATGGACAGCTGGGTTGCCTCCACCCTTTGGCTATTGTGTAAAATGCTGCTATGAACATAGGTGTACAAATATCTATTCGAGACCGTGCTTTCAATTCTTTTGAGTATATACCCAGAAGTAGAATTGCTAGATAATATGTTAATTCTATTTTACATTTTTTTGAGGAACCACCATACTGTTTTTCAAAGTGGCTATACCATTTTGCATTTCTACCAGCAGTATAGTTATTTTCTGTTTTTTTTTTTTATCATAGCCATCTTATAGTGTGTGAGGTGGTAGCTCATTGTGATTTTGATCTGTATTTCCCTAATGATTAGTGACGTTGACCATCTTTTCATGTGCTTATTGGCCATCTGTATTATCTTTTTTGGAGAAATGTTTATTCAAGTCCTTTTCCCATTTTTCAATCGAATTCTGTTGTTGTTGTTATTTGTCGTTGATAATCTTTCTTGAGCAGTGACTAATTTTAAATGCCCCCTGAATTGACTGCACTCATTAACCAATTTGCCTTTCATGGTGTTGTAGTAGTATATTGTGAGTTTTGTTATTTTTTAGTGCCATCACAATCAGCAAGAAATTAAACTTGTTTTCCAGTGTGTTTATATAATTTTCTTCTCTTTTAAAGTTGAACTACCTAACCATCCAAGAGTCTCTTCATTTCTCTTATTTAAAATGCATCTCTGTTAGTGAATTACTGCTTTTGGAATGATCAAAAACACTTTTGTTATAATCATGTGTTGATGTCAAAGTTACCTCTTCTGATTTCATGTAGAAATCTATGAAAACAAATTTAAATGTATAATGTGTTTGTAACTGTATACATAGAGTTGTCAAGTGCACTCCTGGTAAGAGAATACTTCCTTTTTGCCTAGGGACCAATGAGAACTGAACCTTCCACGTACGATTCTATGCTTCCAATGATCGTATAATTTTCCACGGCCTAGCTTCTGGCTCCTTATATTTCAAACCTTAATTCTTCTACATTATACAAATACTTCCAATTCTAGTGCCATAGGATACCTTTGTCACGATAGCACCTCTGGCCTGGCACCTTTATGTCATGACACCGGGTGGGTCAGTAGAGTGGAAAATTTCTGGGAGCCATTCCTGCCATGGGGCAGCTGGAATTGAAAGCAGGAGGAACTGTGAACCACATAAAATTATCCCACTAAACCAAGACTAAAAGTACCTTAAATTCAATTCTCTTTTAGCTAAATCCTCCAAATACCAACACCACCTGATATTAGAGGATATGTGACTGAAGGAAAGTCAGAATGGAAAGAGACAGTGGTCATAACTGATTATGGTTAAAGTATCTTTCCTCGGCAAATTTTGCAAAAAAATAGTCCACCATGTGAAACATCTCTAGGACTGTTTCCGGGGCCTTGAAACTGGCATGTACAAGTGGGGGGCCCTGAAGCTTAAACTTCATTAGCTTCAGGGTAAATCTGGTCTGGCCGTAGGGTGGATAAGTAGGGCCCTTCTGTTTCTCAGGGTGGGTGATATGAGGAATGTGAGGAAGGGCAGTGATCTGGTCGATTTGCATCTTGAGAACCCAGGCTCCCAATTCAGGGTCCAGCACATTTTCTGGTCTTCCCACACTTCCTCTGCAATCACACACCACTCCGTATTCCTGGAATGGACCATTTTGGCTGGGGACTGTGGATTTCCTGGTAAGATGTCAGCAAGCTGTGATATTTTAATTTTACTATCCCGCCATTCTTCACCTACAACAAATGTCCCCTTAATTGCTTCAGCATGAACCCCAGCTGACATTCCCTATTCCTAAGGGTCTCTCAGTCCCAACCTCACAGTAAACTCAAGACATCCAAATGAGGCTGCCAGACGTGGCAGCTGGAATCCAGACATCATGGCCGATTTGAGCAATTAGCTGAGCTCCCATCCTGGGCCGGCCTCATTAGGGGTGTCCAGATGTCCACTGCTGGAGCTGCCTTCCATCCCTGGGGATGGGCTGTCTCCCCAGGTGAGGCCAAACTTCTGTTTGTGGGGAGCATGTCGGAACTTAGAGAGCCCGTCCTCATTTTCAGGGCTGCTAATTGAAGTTGAGTGGGAATCGCAGAGGCACAGGCTGTGGCTGTCCGGTCCCCAAGGCTCTCTGGTTTCCCATGCATAATTGCTGTCTGCACAGAGCTCTCCCCATCTGGGGGCAAGCCCAGCTGCCACAGCTCAATCGATTGTGAAGGGTGTCCAGGCACAGTCATGCCATTTGTCTGCTAGTCTCCCAGCATGACTAAGTGGGAACATCTGGAAAAGGGCAGGGCAGGGCTGGGGCCATGGGGAGAAGTGTGGGGAGGATTAAACCTGCTCCTTCTTTATGGTAAGATTTTCTCTGGTAATGTGTGCTGTTTCTTTCCCATGTGGTGGGAGGTGGGGAAAAGAGAATTTCATTCCAGGACAACCTGACAGATGGCCCGGTCAAAGATACCAGCTGTTATAAGGGCCTCTAGCGCACTCCACTTGGGAGATGGTTCACATCATAGTCTACGGAAATGGCACCCCCTGGAGTTTTGAGGTGCACAACATATGTGGCCATAAAGCATTAGCCCTGCCAGCTAGACACAAACTGGACCATGGGCTTGTCTTAGCTCGGCTGTTCCTAGAAGCAGATGCCAAGATAAGTTGTTGATTTGGGAGGTGATACCAGGATGTACCAGTGGGGAGTGGGGAAATGAGATGGGGAAGGAAGGAAGGAAAGATGTGGTAGTGAGTAGGTTGGTTAAGGATGACCAGCCGTCCGGTTTGCTGGGGACTGAGTCCCACTTGGATGTGGGACTTCCAGTGCTAAACTGGGAAAGTCCCAGGGCAACTGGAACAAGTGGGTCACCCAAGTTGTATTAGTAAGTAGGTCACTGCTGTGGACAACTGGGCTCAATCAATTCCACAGGGATCACCTGGGTGACTGTGTAGACTTTGCCTTAGAACTGTCCCACTGAGGGGCAAAGAAGCTGGGGTGTTTATCCACCAGCTCCTGTCCATTGTTGGTTGAAGGCTGCTCCCTAAGGTGTTAATTCCGTGATGTCTCTGGCCTGCCTGCCTGGAGACAAGCATGCTCTTATGCCCAGAGGAAGAAAAGGAAAGAAACCCGGAAACGGATGCAATACATACCCTGCCTTCAAGCAGCCTGGTGTAAGGAAATCTCAGAGGTGAACAGCTCCTCCTGGAATGTGTCTTCTCCCACGGACCCTGGTGCATTGGGCTCTGTGGTAGGGAGAAAAACGTGCCCCCAGATTTGTGTAACATGGCAAAGGGGAATTAAGGCTGCAGATGGAATTGAGGTTACTAATCAGATGACCATGAAATAGGGTGATTGATTTTGATTATCTAAGTGGGCCCAATGTAATCACACGAGTCCTTAAAAGTGGAAGAGAGTCAGAGAAGAAGATATGCCTATGGAAGAAAAGTTTTAAGAGATGCAATGCTGTTAGCTTCGAAGGTGGAGAAAAGGAGCCACATGGATAGTTTCTAGAAGCTGGAAAAGGCAAGGAAAAGGTTTCTCCCCTAGAGCCTCTGGAAAGCAACGCAGTCCTGTTGACACCTCGATTTCAGCCCAGGAGGTCTGTGCTGGACTTCTAACCTCTGGAGCTGTAAGATAATAAATTTGTGTCATTTTAAGCTACTAATTTTGTGGTGATTTGTTACAGCAGCAATTTAGAACAATAGCACAGTCTCTGCCCTCGCAAAACAAGCATTGTTTTGCTGTGTTTTACTCATTTGTAAAACTCCTTACTCCAGGTAAGGAGTTCTAGGGCTGAAAATATGAAATCCAATGAACCAAGCCGATTCAGTCCCTGCCTTCTTGGAGTTGAGAGTATCATGGGAGAAATTGAGAATGCAGAAAGGCACTTGCTGTGGGCTACAGAGGAAGTCCTTTAGGAACAAAATTCCTAGCCTGCCTGGGAATAACTATGGATTTCTGGAATTAGAGCCCCATCTTTAAGGCCTGGGCTTGGTTTCATGCAGAAGAATGACTTCATAGGGCCACTCAACAGGGCCCTGGAATATTTGTTGAACTGAGTTACATTGAACTTGGGGAAGTAGGCTTTTAATTTACATTAGAATTTTTCCGTACACCTTGAGTAAGCCCCAGTCTGATTTCATCTGGGAAGACTTTGTTCATGAAGATGCCATGAGAACCCCAAGACCTCTCTGGGGGGGAGCAGAGTCAGCATTGCTGTTGAGTTTATCTCTAACTAGCCTAGTTCCTTCTACACACATCAGTCACGTAAGTCCCAAGACCCTTTCTGTGGTTGGTGATATTTCTTCAGCGGCACTTGTGGTTTGAATTAATTTATTTGTCAAGCATGTACATCATCTATCCCAGTGGCCCCTCTGCCCCAGCACAATATTTGCATGTCCACTAGAGCAATTGTCCTGTTATACTGTGGTTTGTGTTATTTTATCGGACTGTCCTGTTGCACTGTGAGTGGCCCAAACGCCCGTGTCTTATTCAATTTTGTAGACGGACCGTTCTTAGCAAACTGCTGGGGGCCTGGCATACTCTAGTTGCTCAGTAGATGTTTATGAATGAATGAATTAATGAGCCTTTGTCCTGTCTTGCTCTCTAAGTTGGTGTTTACTTTCATGGAAATACAAAGGTAGGAGTGGTTAATAGTCACTTAGAGGGGAATCCTTTATGGAACACGTGACAGTTAAGCTGGTTCCTTAGAAAGGAGTAGAGCAGATGGCTAGCGGTGGTGGTGGTCATGGTGGTTGTATAGCAGGCAAGGAGAAGAGCATGGGCCCAAGTTCAGAGTGCGCTTGGGGACGAATGACCAGACTGGCGTGGCTGGGGCACAGAGTGCGTGGAGCTGCTTAATGGGAATTCAGCTTAGGTTTGTAGATTGGGTACTGATCGAGGCGGGCTTTCAATGAAGTGCCAGGCTTGGAATTAATTCTTGGGGCAACAGGGAGCCAAGGAAGGCTTTGGAGGATACGAGAAAGTGAGTTTTGGTGGCAGTAAAAGTTGTAGGCATTCAGTGTAGACGTTATGTAGTGTTTTCCCTACACTCTAGTGAGCCTGAATTACCAATCTTTTAGGTATTTCAAAATAACCATGTCACCTTTCTGGGGATCTTTTAGACATGGCCCTGGTTGGGGGCCCTAGGAAAGAATCTATGTCATTTCTGAGTTGTCTCCAGCCCTAAGAAGCTCTGGTTTGTGATTTGTGGGAGGCATGTCGGAATCGATTGTGATTCAGGAGTCAGCCTGTTCCATCCTGGGAGAGGCTCTGGGGCTGGGTGTCTCTTTTGGAATCAGCCGGAAGTCTCCAGGCCTTCTGAGGATATTAATGATCAGTCCCCTGAAGACTCTTGGGGGCAAGGAATGATGAACTGCACCTGAAGTGTGTGCAGTACGTGACAACTTGGCTCAGATGTGCAACCTCTGTGCCTTTATGACATTACCCAGGAGGCATTCACAATATGTTCTAGAAAGCTTCCAGGAAGTATGCTGAGAAACTGTTACACAGTTGTGAATCTTCTCTCCCCGGATCACCACTGTGTGCCTGGTGCAGGTGGAGAGGGATGCTCCTGGAAGAAGAGGCATCTCGATCCTGGGAACTTGGATCATAGCCCCACATCCACGGCCTGCTTTTCTTAGTGTCCTGGCCTGGGGTGGGCTGGGGCCCTGAACTTCATGTCATACAGATGAGAAAAGGACCTCATCCTTCCCCTAGCTCTGGCCAGCTTCCCTTCCCCGCAGAACAAATAGGACCCAGGTGTTGCTGGACAGGGTTTGGTTGAGAGAGGATGGTCTGTTGGTTTGGGGGCAGACTGGAGCCCCAGAGAGCTCAGATGGGCCAAGGGGAAGTCGGGGGGCATTAGAGAAGAGACGTGAAGGCAGAAAAAGATGAGGCAGAGAGTCTGTGCCCCTTCTAGCATCCCCCCAATTTGTTCCACTTGCCTAATCCTCCTCTTTCTTGGACAATATTGCCAAACAAGCATTTGCCAGAGGGTTGGAATGGTGAAGGGGAGACATTCTTTTGGGCTTTTCCTGGACCCAGGACATGGTGGGAAGGGTGAGCAAAGTGCCCTATGATGATTGGCGGCCCTTCATCATGGGAATGTGTCCATTAGCTTTGCAGAACCACATCTGCCAGGTTAAAAAAAAAAAAAAACATGCAGAGTTACCATTTGATGTGTTTGAGCGTATCTAAGGTTTTGGTTTATGAAATACTCTGGGAGATGTTGGTCAGTCTTGTCTTGTTTGCCATCAAACCGTAGATCATGGGGTCCTTGAGTCACAGAAACAGAAGGCACATTAGATAGAAATGACCTTGGCTTCCCTTGGTAAAACACGTGGAGTGTGTGAGGTCCCCAGCCCTCGGGCTTCCTCAGGGGAACATTGTGTGAGGCTCAGTTTCCACACTAGGTTGGGGACTGTGCTGACAGCATGCTGCCTTGGCAGGAAACTTTTTTTTTTTTTTCCTGGCTGTAGTTTTCCAAAAGCCAGAGATGAGAGGATCATCTGAATGCCAGTCCCGCAGGAGGACAGGAAATAAGAACCGACTTTGGGAATGGACCTCTGGGAACACTCCTTGGCCGTGCGAGCTGTCGCTTACCCTGGCTCCGGAGCTCCCTCCACCCTCCGCTCAATCACAGAGCATGAGTGCTGTGCTGAGTCTGTGCATCAGGGCTTGGGAAGCTGTCAGAAGACAGGGCAGGGTTTCCAGATGGCTGGAATCGGAGGGACTGCTTGGGACCCCGCACAACTTTCCCACTAGCGGGGGTGCGGGTTATCCCTACAGTACTGCCTGTCTTCCCCGTGCCCGGCATGACTACGCAAGAATTTACATTAAAATATAAAGGCCACAGGGCTTCCCTGGTGGCGCAGTGGTTGAGAGTCCGCCTGCCGATGCAGGGGACATGGGTTCGTGCCCCGGTCCGGGAAGATCCCACATGCCGCGGAGCGGCTGGGCCCGTGAGCCATGGCCTCTGAGCCTGCACGTCCGGAGCCTGTGCTCTGCAACGGGAGAGGCCACAACAGTGAGAGGCCCGCGTACCGCAAAAATAAATAAATAAATAAATAAAAGCCACAAAATAGAATGTCCTTCCCTCTCTTTGGGTTAGATTCTGAGGTGCCCAGGAGTGGGATCTGGCCTAGTTTCCAAGGGAAACTACAGATCCCCGAGTGTTGAAAGGAGGGGTATTCTGCTTAGTTAGACCGGAGAGGAATTTAGCTCAAAGTTCCTCTTATTTCTCCTCCGCTCCTCTTTGTTCTATATTCCAACAGTTATTCCCTGTAATTAAACTGTTAAATCAGGCGTAGTTATCTGACTGTGATGGGAGAATCTAGAATGCAGATTGTCTTTCAAATTTCCTCCTAAGAATGTTAGCATCATTTTACCATCTTAGTACTGCATACCTCCCCTGCCTCTAGAGAAGGGGCACCCAAAGGGAGATTAAAAAACATCTGCACTCTGCAATCTTTATTCCACTGCTGATGTCACTGGCTCCCCAAACTTAGGTGGCACACTTTAATGTCTAAGGGACCAAAAGAAACGCTTTTGTTCAAAATAGCTTGGCTGAGCTGCCCTGGATTTTGCTCTGTGAAGATTAGCCTGGGGTTCTTCTTCCAGCTCAACCACTAGTGCATGCTGTGGCCTTGGGCGAGCAAGGGTGCCTCTTTGCACCTCTGTCTCTTCTGTGTAAAATGTAGGAGCTGGTTTAGGTGATCTCTATAGACCCTCCTTCTTGTGAATCTCCAGCTTCATGCTCTGCCCTGGTCTTGCATTTCAGCCTTCTCCCTTCACGCAGGCCTGCTAACACGTGGATTTATGTGGGGCACTGGCCTTCCCCACCGGCTCATTTCCGCTGCTTATTACCAGAGGGGAGGGAGTCATTAGCCTTGCTTTGCTTACTGAGCTTTCTCTCCCAAGATTTCATGTAGGGATGGCATGTTTAACCCCCAGGACTAACAGCAGCAAAATTTCTGGTTGCACTTTACTAACGCTAGAACTGAACAGTGATTTTAGGGAGCACTGATGGGTGGGGAGGAGAACGGAACGCCTTGAACCTTTACTGACTGCTGATCTCAGTTGGGTTGGGTAAGGGTGGGGACATGTGTGGGAAATATGCAGGCTGGGAAGGTGAGCTGTGCTTCAGTTTCTTCTTCCTGCTGGGATTTGCTTAGTCAGGTTGACAGTGGTTATTATTGGGGCTGCTGTTGTGAGAGTAGCTGTATCATTATTTGGAAAGGAAGTGGGCGGATCATGAATAAAAATCGTTCTGTGGATGGGAGAGAATAGGCAGAAGGAAGCAGGCTTTGCCTAGGGTTAGTTCTTGATGGTTAACCTCAGCCTTTCTTATTTCTATAGGTCTCTAGATAGTAGACTTCTAATACTTTCCCAAGGAGCAGTAGAGTAAGATCGATTATATACAGCCATGGTATTTTTAACAGGGACACAAAGATTCTGTAATTTAAAGTCTGAAGAGTAGAGAGAATTCTTCCCCAAAGCTGGTGTGTCTAGAGTTTCTCCCACATCAGTAAGCATAGGAACTGAGTATTTTGTTTAGCATCAATCCTATGAGATGCTCAGGAAAAAAAATGTGTGTCCCAGTAAATTCTGCAAAAGGTTCAAACTCCTCTCTTAGAGGGTAATATTATTTACCACTGTAGTAAAATCTCAAAAATCCTACAGGGTAAGGGGAACTACTTAATTTGGTTTAACCTTTAAGCACCCAAGTGTATTTGAGAATAGAACCATTTAATTTTTAATATCTCACACAACTAGTGTTCTGTGGATCAGACTTTGGGAAATGCTACCCCAGGGTGAACTCTGCCATTGGAAGCTATTGGTCTGGGCTTTCTTTGCTGCACAGATGCAGACCTTGTTCAGGGTCTATGGGAATGGGATTTTACTTCTTTCTAGATCCTGGGAAAGGCAACTACATGGATTTATGTCTTAATTTTGATAAATCCACCAAGGGCATACTAAAACTCCAAGTTCGAGGTACAAAACCAAAAATAAATGAAGTGAAAAAAAAAGTAATATAATTCATTGGTGTAACAGCGGGAGAGATATACTACACTACTTCCATTTGGGAGGCATACAATTTGAAGAAGGAGGAAATAGAGCAGCCAAGTGGGGGGAGGCAGTCTGCCTAAATTACTTCCTCCAGCTAGGGAGAGGGAAGCTATAATGAGGGCTGTTTCAGGCTACATTCTTTAAACACAGAGCCTGAGGCAAGCATGCTAACATTGTTTTGGAGAGTACACTCCGAGGCCAGCAAGAGTAAGGGGTAAAGATGAGGCAGGGAAGGAGGGAAAGAAAATACAAAGTGGTGCATTAGGGGTTGGCCACAGCCTTACGAGAAGACAAGCAGTGAGGCGTCTAGGCACATGCGATGTCTTTGGAGAGAATGTAAGGAATAATCTTGGACTATCTTGGAACAGTCCTTTGGAGACTCTACTCTGGAGAGTAGAGAAGAAGACTTATTGGCTAGACCCTTTCCATCATTTGCCTCTCATTATTCAGAGTTTACCCCTCCATGAATCCAGCTGGGTCAGACCTGAGTGCCGGAGTTGCCGAGGCTCCATAACCACCAGAACACTCACCCCAGAACAGACATGCTGGGGGCCTCACTGAAACCCAGCTCCTGCCCTTTGGGGAGCCTGAGTCATCTGGCAGTTTTAGAAGATGAGGTGATGGTAGCCAAGACTCTCCACTGAGCAAGCAACCCAGGTCCAGGGCAGGTGGGGTCAAGCAGATCTGGAGAGAAAGAGAACTGAGTCTGGTATGAGGACTATCTGGAGGAATAGAAATGGATATAATCCCTCCAGAAGGAGGATGCAATAAATTACTTTTTTCTGCAGTGTCAGACCTTGGGACCCAGGCATGATGGACAAGACAGTCTAGTGGTCAGAAAGCCAACATGTCAGCCATCCACATCCCGCATTTTGGTAGAGGCCACATCCATACAATGGAGGGAAGACATGAGCCATTTTAGACCCTCTTTCCAAGCACTGATCTCTAGTCTGGCCCAGGAGAGGGGTGGTCTTATGTACTAAGAGTCATTTTTGCCTGTCCCAGCATTCAGACTATGACAAGTTTATTTTGGTTCAACCTTGGGTTTTCTACTCCCAGAGACCCACGTCTCCTTTGTGAGGAAACCACCCCCCCCCCTTCTCTTTGTGGTCTCCTGTCTGACACTCGGCAGGCCTGGACCAGCTGGGAGGCCATCTAGATTTACATCTTCACAGGAGCTCACAAAGATTGTTTTCCCCATGCTTCTCAAGTGTTCTGCAAAAGAAAAACAAAAGAGAGAAAGGAAAACAACCCCTCCCCTTCTACCGCAGAAATGGGCAAGAACTCAGTAGCTCTGAGTCTCTGGCCGGCAGGGACAGAGCATCCTCTCCTTCTAGAAGGTTCAGTACTTAGTGGAGTACTTTAAAGCCATGGGAGAAAGTGAGACTTAGTGGGGATCAGAGGACCTGCGGGTGAGCATGAAGTCTCAGTGTTGCACCGAATTAGACCCTGAGCTCCTCTCCAGTTGCCATTTTCACATTGTAAGCTGCTGGCTGGCTCAGGGTGGTTATGTAACTGGCCTAAAGTCACACAGCAACATGCAAAGCATTGGATTCAAACTTAGGGTTGCCCAAATCCAAAGTCTCTTTGAATCTCTTCTTTATCCTATAGGCTAATTCCTCTCTTCAAGGCTCTTAAGCTCAAAGAGAGGAGGCTCTTTGAGGTCTTAAATTCCCTGCAGACTCATAGCATGTACTGTTTCTAGAGGTGAACATTATTAAGTTAAGATACATTTAGAATCTGGGAAATGTCAAGGTTTTCCCTATTGCTATCTTCTCCTTGTCCACCACAGAGACTGGCCTTCTTAGGAGCCTAGAAAAAGTTCCTGGGGTAGTTCTGCTTTTAGATTAGGGCTCGGAGCTTCTGATCTGTGCATGGGTGTGGCATCCGTTTACCAGTGACTGTGCACTGCAGAGATCACAGTGGCCATGTCCCAGCTTTTGAGCATGATGGGTCCTGAAGGAAGACCACGACAGAAGAAAATGGTCTTGCTTGTTTTTGTTCTGGTTAGTAATTGTGAGATTCAGCAAAGTGCCCTTCATTAATGTATTTGGAAATAAGTAGAACACATGAAAAAAAACTGCATTAATTTTGACTTTGCTTTGAAGGACCTTCCAAACAACTTAAAGTATCATTGCTTGACAGACAGTTCAGGCCACTTTTAGCATGATTGTTACTACATTTAAAAGAAATAAGATTTTAGAGCCAAAGTTCTTTAAAGAAGGCCCTTACCGCCCTAAATATGCAAAAATTAAGCTAGAAGTATCATGTGTGTCCCCTGGCTTTTCTTAGATGCTGTTTTATTTCAGAGGCAGAAGGGCTTTATTTCCTCTTTTACAAAGACAAATATAATTTTTCCCTTTGGAAAATTAGAAAAATATTCAACAATAAAATGTTGGCTTTTTTTTCCCAGCATCAGACCTTGGGACCCAGGCATGATGACACAGGATGGACAAGACAGTCTAGCAGTCATAAAGCCAAGCTATCAACCGTCCACATCTGGCATTTTGGCAGAGGCCACATCCATACAACGGGGGGTAGACTCTCTCCCTAAGCACTGACTCTGGTCTGGAGATCTTGTTCAGTGATTTTCAGCTATGTTTCATGAAGATCTGGGGTGTCATGAGGGAGTTTCAGGGATACCACAAGCATTTATTTTATTCCCATTTCATTCTGGAAAAAAAAATAAACTGTTTTGAAAGCTCTAATAAAAACACCCCATTTTAATGCATTTGAGAACTCCAGAAAACTAACTTGTGTTGCCAGGTTGTTAGAGTAATGCTAGTTGCTATAAAAAATTATTCAATAGATCAAGTACATTAGAAGAATAAAGCCTAAAATTGGTATTTCTGAGTGCTGGTCAGCTGTCTTTCCAGCAGAGTTGTGAGGACCCAGGCTCCTTCGGTCTCATGGTTCCACCATCTCTCACCCAGGACTTCCAAGTTTTCTGTGTTCCTCTGCGTTGAGCCAGCAGAGGGGCCAAGAACTGGAAGGTAGTGTGTCAGAGATTTTGGGGGTCTGAGCGCACACATGATATTGGCTAGAAATCTGTCACGTGGCTGTTTCTAACTGTGAGGGACTCTGGGAAATGTAGTCTATCAGCTTACCAGTCTCTGCCTTACCAGGTTATGCTTTGAGGTGCATACTGGAAATCAGAAGTTTATCTGAAGAGTAACCACTTGTAAACTATCTGTGAATCTGAATTTTGAGACTCTGTAATTAAATTGAACATAGGTGTCAATTTTTATTCATACATCTGGATATGATGTTTTTGTATTCATCAAAACAGCCTCGTCAGGTTCACGGTTTGTATAAATAACAAGTAAATATTATGCATTTGAATTTAGGAAATATTGTATGTTAATGAAATGCTACTTTGATCTGCTCTATAAAATATGAAGTTCTACTGCTAAAAAACCTTGAAAAAAGTACTCATCAGGTGAAATTTTCTCGTTCTACAGGAAATAGAGACCCAGGAAGAAGAGGATACTTGCCCAAGGTCATGCATTGATCAAGAAACAGCTGCTATTTGAACTCAGACTTCCTGGCTCTTAGTCCAGGACCTTTTCTTCTATTTAAACTTGCTCCAGGGCCTCAAGACCCTCATAACTTAGATGTTTTTCGGCCCATTTTCATTTTCTTCATCCGCAAGTGAGAGAACAGCTGAAACTTGAGGGCTGTTAATTCTGTTGTTAAGATTTAATGTCTTGCATTTTTTGGTCCAGCTGCTTCATGAATCAACATTCAAGAAGCATTTATTGAACATCTATTATATGCCACACATTGTGCTGTGAGCTAAGGATGCAGTGGTTCAACAGATACTTCTCCATAGCAGTCTTGCAGTCTAGCAGCATACATAATGGAACAAAAGTGTAAATGTATATATATCCAAATTGGTGCTATAAGGGAGGGAAACAACAGACTGAGATAGAAACTGGGAGAGTGAGCTTTTTCAGATGAGGTGATCAGGGACCAATGGGCTCCTTGGCCTGATCCTGGAAACATTCGGAGGTTGGCCATGTCGGTGAGCCAGGATTCTGGAAGGAATGGCTTCCTTCCCTTCTGAACATTACCAGTAAGATTCTTGACCTGGGAGAATGTAGGTTCTTGGTCAAAGGCTGCAGAATATGCACAGATGTTAAAATAAGTACAAATAATTAAAGATGAAAGTGAGTCAAGATTCCTCCAAGAACTAAATAAGAAAAGGGGTTTCTCTGATGATGGCTGATGAAGTAGCTAAGTAAACTATAAAAGACAAATAGCTTTTCCATTTTTTAAAGGGGGAGGTTGGGGGAAACCTTTATTAACTATTCATTGGCATACTTGTTGCCTCTTCCTTCTCTCTGAGTTTTCCCATCTGCAACCTGTTCCAGAACCTTCCTTTGTAGGTGAAAATGAAGACAGAGGAGCCAAGGCCATGTAGGGGTGGGACTGAAGTGGATACAGACCATGGAGTAGTGAATATAGATGTATGAGTGGTGTGTGTGTGTGGTGTGTGTAGGGGATGTGTACTGGGTTGAGCACATGGTGATCAGTTGATCAAAGGACCTGACACCAATGGCGAGGAGGAGAGCATAATGGGTGTTACCCCAAGCTTCTCCGGAAGGGAGTGATATGCAGGGAGTAAGCATGTGATATAAAAGGGATGTAAAGAGCATCTGGTTCACTCTCCCATTTCTTATGTAAGAAGACTGAGGCCAGAGAAGGGCAGCAACATGCTTAGAGTCGCAGGAGGAGTCAGTGATTGGAGCCAGATTAGGACTCCAGTCCGTGTAGCCATTCCCACAGCAGTCCGTGCCAGGATGCCATTGGGCCAGTGTGAGGGATACTGCCATTGAGGAGTCTTGGAGTAGGGGTTAGTTTAAGATAAAAAGAATCCTATTCCAGAAGACAAAGTCATACTTTCCACTGCTTTGGGGGCCAGAAAGGTATGGCTAATACAGAAAAGGGATAGAGACTAAGATGTAGCCCAGTGTGACCACTGTAGCCTCTTGGCTGCAGGTAGACTGATATCAAGTGACTGACTGGGTGAAAGAGTGCAATTGTTTTTAAACATTTCAAGTTGAAATTGTGACCCTTGTAAGAATCGTATATGTGTTCATATTTTATGGGTACAATGATACTTTTATTTATTTAAATGAGATTTCCTCATTAAAATATTTTGTCATTAAAATATTTCCTTCTCTCAAAATATTTGAGTAAGTTTGTACAAAGCAGCTGAGTTAATTCATTTTGAGTGAAGACAAGGAATTTAACATGGTATCTAGAGGCTTTGCAGGAGCTATGTCATCTCTCTTTTCCCTCTATCCATCCTCCTGGCCTCAAGTACCATTTTCACGTGGGTGGTTCCTAAATCCACATTCCTCTTGTTGGTATCCCCAGTTGGGTATCCATCTTCATCTCCTTGTCCCATAATAATCTCAAGGTCAACATTGTTCCCCTATCTTAGGCTGGGCTCTGTAGAAGGCTGAGCCTGAAACAGAGACTTATGTGCTGTGTTAGGGTTCTTCAGAGAAACAGAACAAATAGGATGTGTATTTAGAAAGATTTATTTTAAGGAGCGAGCTCATGCCATTATGGAGACTGGAAAGTCCAAAATCTGCAGGGTGGGTAATCAAGCTGGAGACCCAGGAAGGGCTGATGTTGGTTTTCACATCTGAAGACCATCTCCTGGCAGAATTCCCTCTTTCCTGGGAGAGGGCAGTCTGTTATTTTATTCTATTTTGCCCTTCAACTGATTGCATGTGGCCCACCCACATTATGGAGGTAATAAGCCTTATACAAAGTTAACTGATTTAATGATAATCTCATCCAGAAGCATCCTTACAGAAACATTCAGAAAAATGTTTGACCGTATATCTGGGCATTGTAGCCCAACTAAGTTGACATGTAAGATTAGCCATCCCATGTGTGAATAGTTTATGTGGGAAAATGTTCCCAAAGATGAGTGAGGGAAAAGGAGAATGAAACAGGAAGGAGGGAGATCTGATATAAAGATCTGGCCACTGGGTGATCCAGCCTCTGGGACCTTCTGCGAAGATGAAGTATTCTTCCATCAACTCCCATCCTCTATTGGGTGCCCACTGGGTGTTAGTTCTCCTGCACTTCACGTGAGCCTCCAGTGGTTCCCCTAGGCATGGAAGCCACTGCAGGCTAGAGAAGCCCAGTGCAAAGAACCCCAGGGAAGGGACACAGGCTGCAGGTGGGGTGCCTCCAGGCTGTATCTACTCAGAACTGGTGGAAGCTACCCAGAACTGGTGGCTGAAGCCTTGGCTGCCATCAGAGGTGAGGCTGAGATGGTGCTCAAGAGGTGACAGTTGCTTTTTCCCCAATAGCCTTCTTCCCCTGACACCCCTGTTTTGGGAACTGACATTATATCATCCAGCTGCCAAGCCTTGGAGTCATTCCAGATTCCTCCATTTCCCTCACCAGTCATCTGATTAAGAACGATTCTTCCATTTTTTTCCTCTTTTTAATATGCTTCTTATATGTATTCCTCCTCTCCAACCCCACCCATTAAATCCTCAGCAACTCTTCTCTGAGTTCTTTGAAATGATTTTCCAGCTGGTCTCTTTGCCTCCAGCCTTGGATACCTCCCAAAGGGATCTCTCTAAAATGCATGCCTGACTGTGGAATGTTCCTTGCTTAATACTCCTCCACAGCTCTGAGGTTTGAAGACTACATTTCTTCCAACTCCTCAGATAGGCACACAAAGCCCTTTATAATCCGACCTCCATTGACCTCTCATTTCATCTCTTGCAACATTGCTGCTTGGATGCTCTGCTCCTCTAGGGAAGAACCCTTGGAGGCCACTCAGGGCAACATGCTCTGTCATGCTCTGATGGCTTTAGTTATGCTGCATCCTCTGCCTGGAATGTTCTCCCTCCTCCTTAGCTCTTCATCCCCAGCCCAAGTTTACCTAGTGAGCATGTTCTCCTCTTTCAAAACTTGGCTCACACGTCACCTTTACTATGAAATTTTCCTGCGCCTTCCAGATGTAGAATTGACCATCTTTGATACCCTTCCCACATCTTTACAGACATCCTTCACTAGGTCCATATAATACTGAATTACACTTGCAATTAACATATCTGTCTTTCTCAAACAGTAAGTGCCTTGACAGCAGGGATCCTATTCTAGCCATCTCTTTGTATCCACACCATGTAATGCTCAGCCTGGCACAAAGTAGATGCTCAGTTAGATAGCGGCAGATGAGATGATGGAGCTCAGAAGGGACTATGCTTAGACTGTTGGTGGAAGGGTTTCCTACCTGAGGCACAGAGGCAGGAGGCTGGGGAATGATCACATTATGTCTCCTGGCAAAGTTTAAGAACAGGTGAGGGCCTTGTGCACTGAATTGTGTTAGGGACGGACCTGGCTCAATGAAGTGGGGGAATATATTTGTGCCTGTGAAGCCTCCCCTCCCTTACAGTCTGAGTCTTGAGAAGCCAAATGTAGTTTAAGCAGAAGCTGAGTTCTTAAGGTCTCGCCAGAGTAGGTTGTGTTGGCCTGGCTCCCGAAGAGCCAGTGCTTCTAGGTTCTGAGAATTCTTCCCTAATCTCTGCTTACAGGACTCCAAGCCACTGGAGCCTGCATAAAAGGGGCCTTTGTCTGATATGGGAATGGCTTTGGGTGCTAATCACTCCTTGGATGCATTTTAATTCACTTTAATGACTCTGCCTCCTGTCAGGCTTTTCTTCAGTGAGGGGGGGTTTGTTAAAGAGATTAGAAGAAGTGAACACGAGCTCCCAAATCTAGCTTTCCTCAGAAGGTGCTGTTCTTGGGAAAACAGTATTCTGCAAAATGTATTAGGATGCTCTGGGAGGGAGTGGGGAGGGAGCGGAGTGGAGAATAGGAAAATTAGATCTCTAATAAACACATGCATGTATAAACACTCTGCATGTCCTTACACCAAGCTCATCCACCAGCCCGCTGCAACTCTCACTGGCCCCCCTCTCCTGCTGACAGTGGTGGGAGTTGAAGCAGACAAGACAGAATGATGTCATCCCTAGGATACTGTCCTTTCTCTCCCTTGCTCCCTCTCCTCTAGTTTTGTATAAACACAGCTGTTTGTGAGGAATGCTGGGTTGGGAAAACATAAACCATGGGCATTAAAGACCTTTCCTCCCCACCACACACCCCTTCCTACAGAATGTGGAAGACTGGAATGCTTTCAGCCCGGCAGCCCCATTGTCCTCATTTCTGCAACACCAGGCCTTTCGCCTTTCTGGCTGGGGCCTGGGGTGCCCCGGCTCAGGGACCGTGCAAAGTCCTGCAGGCCAGACAGGAGCTCTGGTTGCAGGTGACACCTGCGACTACCTGTGGAAGATTCCTGGAGGAGCACGGAGAGAGGAGGAGGGCTGCTCTCTTAGGCTGGGAGATGCAGGGTGGAGGTTGGCGGGGAGGAAGGAGTCCACAGTGGATGCAGGGTCTCTGGCTGGAACCAGAGCTGCCAGCCTCTGGGGAACCAAGGGGAACAAAAGAGCTATGGTGTGTTTCAGACCCCGGCTGCAGGGCGAGGCTATTGCAGAGGGAAGGGCTGTTGGGTTAACTCCATGCTCATGACAGCAACCCATCCCCTTTCCAGGGCATTCACAGTCACGATTTGAGACCAAAAGCCTTTTTTCCTTATAAGGAGTAGAGAAGGGGGCAGCTAAAGGGAGAAATCAAGCCCGAACTCATGCAGTCCAGCTTCTTTTGAAATCCAGCGGTACTGCAGCCCACAGCAACTTATTGGTGGTAGTTTTCCATTTCCGGTTGTTGACCTCTGGGCCTTGGGGGTTAGCTTTTGTTCAGGCTACTGAACTTGGCATTTTGGCTGAGAACACGAGGGCTTCCTGGCCCCCCTGCCCTATCCCGGTCTACTCTCTCAGTGCCCCACTCTGCTGTGTGGTTTTGTGGCCACAGCTGCGAAGAACTCCCTGAACCTCCCTTTCCAAGGGCCAAGTCCCCTAGAATGTGACCCAGAACAGCTGTCATTGTGGAATGATGGAATTCAGTGCTAGAGAAATGGGGGTGGGTGGTGAGCCAGTGGTGTTAATTGAGTCTTCTCTTGGATTTCCATGGGGAGAGAAGACAAGCCTTTACCTACTTTTCCATGTTAAGTAAAAATCTCAGAGGCCACGCTCCTGGAGACCCTGCAGTAACGTTTGGCCCCTGGTTGCCTCTCTTGCCTGTAATTTGCCAAGGCAAATGTCTATCCACATCCTTACTGGGCGCCTGCTATGTGTCAGGCGGGGTGCTAGATGCTTTGCATCTGTTCCAGTTTTATCCTTGCAAAACCACAGTGTTATTAAACAGTGTTATTTTATAATGAGCGATAAAGAAACTGAGATAAAGGTAGTTTAAGAAACACTATCCAGTGATAGTTAGTGATGGAGCCAGGATTCACACCCGCTCAAATTTCAATGTCCATGCATTCCAAGAATTCAGAAGGAGATAGGGTAGGAATGATCAGAACAAACCTGAGAGACAGATATGGCAATTGCCTATGTGAGGTGATTTGAGGGATACAATTAACATCCCTCACCTCCCCCAATATTCCCCTTACAGCCTGAAACCCTATGCTACAGAGCCATTCCTTTGTGCTAAGCAAAACTCTGTTTTTGAATGGAAGTATTTCTGGGAGGGGAAGTCATTTAGCCATTAAAATGCTCTATTAAAAAAATATAAAACTCTCCTTTTCTTTCTTTCTTTATTATTATTATTTTTTTGCGTTACACGGGCCTCTCACTGCTGTGGCCTCTCCTGTTGTGGAGCACAAGCTCTGGACGCGCAGGCTCAGCGGCCATGGCTCACGGGCCCAGCCGCTCCGCGGCATGTGGGATCTTCCCGGACCGGGGCACGAACCCGCGTCCCCTGCATCGGCAGACGGACTCTCAACCCCTGCGCCACCAGGGAAGCCCTAATTTTCTTTTAAAATGCGTTACTTTTAAATTAATTGTGCTCCTTGTAAAGTGATCCTTAGCAGAAATTAGTTTGTATCAGAATAAATGTCTGGGAGGAGACCTCTTAAGGGAGTTCAAAGCGTTAATCTTTGACATTTACTATTATAAGCGCATTTAAAGTAATTCCTAGAAACTGATAAAATCTATTTGGAGAAAAGGATTTCTCACTCTTTTTTTAAGTAGTAGAATATTTCACCCTTCGGAGCTAAAAAAAAGATAGACATTGGTGTTAACTTTCTGAGATATACCTCCAAAACTGAAATCTCTTGGAAGTCTGCTTCAAGAAGGAAAAAGAAGGAATGTGAAAGATAGTTTGAAAGCTTCAGATATTATGAGGTGAGAACGTATTTGTTAAAACACTTGGAAAAACCCTAGAGGTAAATGAATAGAAGCTATAGTTATTCCTCCTAGAAATTACATCGACAACAAAGGAGTGAGAGGAATAATGTCCCACGGCAGTATTTCCCAAGAATTTTCAGCTGGTGACTATGCCTTACGTTGTCAATAAGTGTTACATGAATGCAGAATTTTCTGGTTAAATGAATTTGGAAAGTACTGGGTGACACAAAGTTAAACATGTTTCTTTATGATAGGAGTTATCAGAGCTTTTAATATATAATTGTGCATTCTCCCAGAGGGTGTACAGTACAGTGTAGAGAGTTTCTTAAACTCACTTGACCAATACATATTTTTTTGGGGGGGTGAGAGAGCTAGCATTGTGTAAGACCAGCATTTCATGGAACACAGTTTGAGAAACACAGCCTTAAACAATAGTCAATATGAAATATGATATGGCAGTTCAGGTGATCTGAATTTAAATCCTAGCTTCAAGGGATGCAAGCTTGGGCAAGTTACTTAGCTTCCCTATGCCTCAGTTTCTTCCATCTGTAAAATGGGAGGAGTAACATTACCTATTTCGTCAGCCATGAGGATTTAATCAAGAGTACCTGCTGTACGAATAATGAAAAGTATTCTTTTTCATTCTCCCTATCCATGTCCACCATGTGTCTGGATTTCTGCTTGACTATTGTATGGTTAGAAGAAAATCAGAGACAACTCCTGCCTACTACCTCAATTTTACTAGCCTGACTGCAAGTCTCCACAGCCTCTGAGATGTTTCGTAGCTGCTGTCATCTCTCAGAGCTCTCACAGCCCTTTGCACCTACCACGTACCACTGTTAGCAGTTTTGTCACCATGAATAGGTCTTTCCCCTTGCTCTGAGGTTTGTGGGACCTGCCTTGGTATCCCCTGGCCCTTGACCCAGAGCCTGGCACGTAGCAGGTTCTCAACACGTGATTACTGGGAAAGTGAGAAAATGTCCTATAGGATGCCTTTAAATAGAGGCTCAGAAATAGCCTCCCAACTCCTTCTGTGTCTGAAATCTGAGCCCCATTAGCAACCACCTGTCCCTGACCCTGACTTGAACTTTAGTCTGCTGAAAAGAGAGAAAAATGTAGAAAGGGAAGAGGTACATGTTTTCTTAGCCCCATGGGCCTTTGCTGCCCTCTGGCCCACGCATTCCAAGGCAGATCAGGAGCCAGGCGGAGCTGGCTGACGTGCACCCTGATCCCTGAGGGGGGCAGAAAGGCCTGCCGAAGAGCCTACCCAGCCCATGGGATGTGTGCAGGGCCTGCTGTGACCCACAGCTGAACTGCCAAGGTCCCGTCTTAATAACCGCACAGCTGCTCCAGGGGCAGACCTGGGGGAGCAAGCCCCGTGTGAGAGACCAACCCCAGAGTGCTGGTGGAGACTGTTCTCTGCAGGAGGGATCATTTCTGAAGGGCTGGGTTGTGTTTCCCAACTGGGGAGACTTGTGGAAAGAGGTCCCAATGTCCCCGAGAATGCTGAGATTAGAGAGAAAACATGGAGGGAAGAGCCGGGTGGGAAGTCAACCCCTTTCCATGCTCCTTGGAGGCAGAGAGAGAGAGGAACACCAGGAAGTATTTCCATAGTATTCAAATATGAAAATAATGACTCAGAAATGATTATACTTCATTTCTCACATTTACTCATCTCCTCTGATTCTGGGTAGACCCTGGGAGACAGGTAGAGCTCCACAGAACAGCAGAGGACACTGAGGCCAGAGAGAAGCTACTTGGCTCTCATTTGGAATTCCAGGAGTCTCATGAATTCCTTTCTAGGAGACGTTATAACCAAGAATATGTGGTCTGAAGTGACTTCGGTGATTCTCTATTCCAACCTCCTTGTTTTTCAGATAAAGCATCTCAGTGCTGTCATATCTTGTCCCAAGGGAGTAGAAGGATATTTTGGGGATGGAGGTCTTGCCTGGGGGGGTTGGTCGAAGAAAAGCGATTGCCTTACGTATCCTTGGTGAAGAGGAGGAGGCTTGTATAAGCCTCTCAGTCTCCATCATGTGATTTTGTCGGCTCTCTTATTCCCTAGAAGGTTGCCTTCTGTGTTCATTCTTACCCAGCGGTCCCTGGCTGAGACGTTTAGAGTTGGGGGATGGAAGTGAGAGTTGCATACAGTCCAATTTGATGTGCCCCTTCCACTTAGGGGGATCCTGTTCTCAGAATCTGGCCTAGTCTGTACCTGGTAGAAGTTCTCAGGGAAGGAGCAGAAGTGACTTGCTGCATTCCAGAGCCATCTTGGGCCCTGGGATGGAGTGCATGGAGTTCCAAAGGCCAAAAGGACTGGCAGAGGACACACAGTAAGAAATGGAGCCCTAGCCCCATTCCGCAAGGTGTCATCAGGCAGTGGGCTGAGGCAGAAGGGTGATGCACCTCCACCTTAATAAATTTTCTTGTGTCTCAGAGACTCTGACCATCTATAGAGCAAAACCCTACCTGTTCAGGTTGTGGCTCTAGCACCACAGCTTTTCACTCCAACTCTTTCCTCCGCATATGACCTTGCTCTTGGTTGAGACAGCCAGAGGAACAGAGAGAGGATGATTAGAAGAGAAATGGGTGAAGTTTTGGAAATGGCCAATGACTTATCAGGTGGATGAGTATCTTCAACCTTGTTTTATAGATGGAAACTGAGGGCTAGAGACTATGACCTGGTCAATGACCAGGCTCTTCAAAGGTTATAATAAGTGATACACTAGGTCAAATTTCAGTTCCTGCGGTTTGTTTCAGAGATATAAAAGAATGTGGAGTAGCATGGAATGTGGTCTCTGCAGCAGCATGGTGCATGGGACCCTGTGCTTCCAGGACTCTGAGGAATGGCACTGGAGCAATCTCTCATTGCTCATTTAGGAAATACCATGATTTCCAAGGACTTGTCTTCTATATGCATTTTAAATGACCACATCCATTGGTTAAGATGTTTCCAACTGCAAGAAACAGAAAGTCTCATACTTGTTTAAGAGGTAAAGACATTTGAAATTTCACATAAAAGAAGTCTAGAGGTAAGAGGGACTGTAGACAAGACATGCTCATCTGGATCCATTTCTATGTGATTTGCTCAGCTCCTTTCCCCTCTAAGGGTTGGTCTTGGCTCAGACCAACTTGCCTCACAGTTTCAAGATGGCTGCCAGGGATGATACATTTTCTTATTTCACATACAGGCAGATAGGGAAAGTGTGGAACAAAAATTCTACCCCAGCATGGAATAAAATTTCTTCCCTTTTACCTCATTGCTCAACTTAAGTCATGTGCCCATTTCTGAACAGATAATAGTTGTTAGGGGGATGCTATGTGCTGACCGGCTTAAACCTGAGCTCTTGAATCAAACACTGAGACCGCTATGATTGGGTTCGTGTACTCAGAACCCACATCTGAAGGCGTGTAGGACAAGTGAGGGAGGATGGTTGCTTGAACAAAACTGGAGTCTCCTAGGAACGAGAAAAAAGTGAGAGATGCTGGATAGATACTCAAACAAGTTCACTATACCTACCATTTAAGCATCCCAAAGAGAACTTCCAATACCTATGTGCTTACTGGGTAGATTTCATACTCTTCCATCTCTGAGGTCATGGGTGTTTCCCACACTGAGCTGATATGTGGTTGCCTTTGACTACTCTCCTCTCCCCGGCCAGAAAAGTTGTGACAAAGTGGCAGGGTTGATTTTGCTCGACACTTGAAGCATAAGCTATAGAAATTTTTGCAGGAAATGACTGCGTGAAACCATTTTCCTCCAAAGGGAGCCATATAATTGGTAGGCTCCTAAAAGCTTACTGGTGGACCTAGATCAGAGAGGTTAAAAGTCCCTTGGCTGAGGTCATACATTACTGAGTGTCAGAGCCTGCATTAGAAACAGATCTTGTGGCTCATATTCCAGTGCTCTTTCCATAATATCGGGGAGATGTCACTGAGGTAGAAATGACATCAATCCTTTGGTAGCAAGGGTATGTGTGAAGAACGCAAATTTTGAGCTTGAGCAAGTTCCTTAACTTCTCTAGGCCTTGGTTTATTCACTACTATGATAAAGGGATCTTATTAGATGACATTTAAAGTACCCTCCAATTCTAAGAATCTATGAATAGCTTTAGGTCATGCTTCTCTTCCAAAACCCTGAAAACACTTGTTCTATTAGATCATTTAACTGCAGATTATTTGTTTAAATAGTTTCTCAGGAGTGTCCCAGAGCATCCTACATAATAAACCAGTTGTTAAATCATAAGCAATATGGACAGGATTCATCATCATTATGCTTCCCTACCGACATCTCTGGGGCCTTCTGGTTACTTGGACACTCTGGCTAATGGAGTGTTGTCAGGGATTCCCTATGTGGGTGACCACTTTTCCAAGAATTAGAAAACAACAGACTGTAACAAACACTAGAGCTCTACTTGAAAAAATGTCCTTTTTTTTTTTTTTGATGAAATAGAACTGTGAAAAATCAAAGAAATTTGTGTTCTTTCAACTCCCTTCTTATCTTGGTGCTCTTATTACCCACCCCACACCTTGCTGTTATCAAATTATCAGCATGGACCACCAATCCTCACTTAACTAGATGAGGTTTAGAGTGTTACGTCCCCTGGAGTATTTGTAGGAAATCTTAAAGCCCCCAGACCCAAAGGAATATATAGCTAATGGTAGCATTTGCTGTCCTATGATGGTCCAGCATAAGAGCTATTATAAGGACAAGATAGTCTTCTTAGAGCATCTCAAAGCAAGCATTGAACCTATTTTGTTTCCCAAGAGGGGTAACAAAACCCCAAAGTTTCAGGCTTCCTTCAGAATATTAGCTGGTGCTATAAGAAGGGCACGTAGGATAGGAAGAGGAAAGGATTACTTGAATTCCAGAGAATTTACATTTAGTGATGTCTATTAATTCTCCGTCCCACAATGGCTCTGTGCTATCGTGATGAAGAGAGGATAAATGATTTGCATACACATACTGTTAAGAAGAAAAAAATGCAGAACAATAGCTAGAGTATGATTTTATTTGTATTAGGATAGTCTAGGCTATTCTTTGGTAACATAGAAACATCAGATTTCTGAGACTTAACACTACCAAGGTTTAATTCTTGCTCATGTCACAGTCCAGTATGGGCCAGTTGACTCTCTGGTGTGGCTTTCTTCCAAGCAGGGACCTGGCACCCAAGTTGCCTCCATTTTGTAATCCCATAATCTCAGAATCCTTTTCTTCTAGCCATGGGGATGAAAAACAGGCAATGTGAAGAAACCATTCCCAAACATAACTGCCTTGGACCAGAAGTGACATGTGACTTCTGCTCATACTCCCATTGGCTATAGCTCAGTCACATGTTCCCAACCTATTTGCAAGGGAAGCTGGGAACTATTTTCTCACTGTATGTCCAGGATTAAGTAATGATGTGGTGAACACATAGTATGATATGATTTCTGCTGCCTCATTTATATAAGAATGAAAATAAAACTACTTAAGTGTGTGTGTGTAGATGCATTTATATAAATACAAAGAAAAATGTCTGCAAGGATATGCACTGAAGTTACCTTCAGGGAAGGAAGTGGGGTTGAGATAGTAGGATAAGGTATGACTAAAGGGGTTTTTCAGGATTTATTCTGTTTTTTGCATTGTTAAAAATTTTTACAATGGTGTATTTATGAATTACCTGTATTATTAAATAAAAACTCTTCCTCCCCCATACGCATAACTTGTCAATGGTTTCACAGCAAGAGAGATTTGCCAGACTCCAAAACTTAAGCTGTTTTATTCTCTAAATCCATTCAGTATGTCCTCCCACAGTTTCTGCTTCACAGGAGGATTTTCCTCTAGTCTGCTGGGGGCTGGGGTTGGTGACTCAGTTTATTTAGTGATCGCCTGTCGGGACGGAAGAGTGAAGGGCTCACTGTTCTCACACAGAGGAGCTGGGAAGGATGCTGGGAACAGTATCAGCCCTTTTCCTTCCAGCCCAGAGATCTAAAGCTCAGAGGAAACACCACTTAAGCTCTGGTTAGATGCAGCCACTCAAACGATAGCATTGTGAATCTGTCTCTCTCTATCACTTTGCTCTGTTCTGCACTGGCTTCATCCTCAGGGACGTTCCTCTTTACGGTGACGGAATGGATGAAGTTCTCAGCTTAGGTAATGGCAGCTGAGCATCCCCAGTGGCAAGTGTCTTTTTGCAACAGTTTCACCCAGAAGCTCCTATCCTGAGTCTCTTTGGTGTGTTTTGGGTCACGTGCCATCACCAGGACTTTGATTGGCTAGAGGCCAGAGTCATGGCGGTAGGGAAGACGGTGGAATCGGGCGTAGGACCCAAACACAGGACTGAGCGTGTGGGGAGGGGTGGCGTTTACAAATTGAGAGAGGACAATTTATCCCACTGGGACAGCCAGTGAGGACAATTCCTACCAGGGAGGTCTTTCAGAACTTGTGACATAATCACAGAAAGGTAGCTATGTGCTCATGTGAGACCAGTCTGCTGCTCCCCCTTCTAAGAAGGGATCCCAGAAAAGGTGAAGGTCTCTCAGCGTACAGGTGAGGTAGGTTAGGAGTGGCTGGAAGGCCTGCGGAATTCAGCTGGGATGGTGATATCTGTGCTGAATTTAGTTTAGGCGGCTTAGACAAAAACACTGCCTCGGTCTGAGTCATTTTTGCACTTACAGCTCAGGAAGGTGGAGGAGGGCCCAGCAGGAGCCAGGATCTGCAAATAAAGCCGCCATACGGTGAAACACGCCTTCGTGGCATCTTGATGCGAGAGTGTGGTGTTGTGGTCATGCTGGCCTCCAGGTCACTACGGTGCTCCGGATTTGCCAATCCCTGCTGTCCGCTTTACCATAGCATATGTTGACCCACACAGGCTGATAACGCGCCCCAGCGGGTCTCCAAGATACCTATAGGGTCTGTCCTCCTTCCGAGCCCTCCTAGTAGCTTGCCGCCTGTCCCTGCACTCGTTTCACAGTTCAGGGACCCTGGGATGTCACCCAAGACCCAGATTTGCTCTGTGGACACGTGGAGATCTTCTCAGAGAGATCTGAGACCACCCTGGCCCCCAGACCTCATCTAGATGGGATGGCGGAGACGGGACAGCCCTTAATTTCTGGGGAGGAACTCAGTGACTCTTACCTCTTCCCAATGAGAGGGTAAGAGGATTTATCAGACACCATTATCCTGAGTCAAAACACATGATGGCCACTGAGTGTGAGTCAGAGTGCCACGGGGCACATTAACTTTATGAAGACCACACGGTTATTGACTTCATTTGTTATTTGGCAGGCTGAGGTGACCAGAACCCAGAGCTTGATTCTATCTTGGTCATTGTTTTCCTCTATTACTCCACCTCCTTGATGACTTTCCCTCAGTGAAGCGACAGGGCAAAAACAGGACCAGGACAGGAGGGCAAGAAGAGCATGGGGCTGGAGGCTCCACCCATTTTTTAGGCTAAATTTGTTTATGTCTTGGTGACTCTGTATCGTCGTAGAGTTAGAGCCCCAGGGCACCTTAGGTTCCCCTGGTTGTCATTGCTCTTCGTACTTTCTCCCGCAGAGCTGCTGAGTGGAGTCACTGAGAAGGGGTATCCCAGGTCACAAGTTGTGCCACGGCCATGGAGCTGAAAGAGGACGGAGGTAACAATCATGCAGACATTTTATTCTATAAAACTCCAGAGGGCACTTGTCAGGCTCCTTGGAGGCAGTTTTGGTTCAGTCCATGGAGGGATGTTTATCATCCAGACCTGTCCCACCATGAAACGAGCTGTGTTGTGGGATCATGAGTGCCCTGCCAACGGAGGTTGAAAAGCAGAGTCAAAGGACCTGCAGAGAGGGAGATCGTGGAGGAGGAGGTTCCTGGGTGAGAGGGAGCTTTAAAGACTTATGGAATTCGAAACGTCTATGACTCAGCAGAATGAGATTCCCCCAGAAACATTGTGGGCTCCATTGCTGTCCTTTCTCTGGTTCTGCCCTGGCTCGGATGCCCGGGCTGACGTCCAGGAAGTGCAGGCACCAGGCCAGGCCAGGCGGTGCCTTGCAGAGTGTGTGAACCTGCAGGGACTTCCTCCCGGGTGCTCATCGACAACTGCCTGGATTAATCTCCAGGGGGATGAGCACACCAGTGCCCTTCTGTGCCACTTTCCTACCGCCCACCTCCCCAAATCCACAGAGCTATTTATTTTATTTTTACCCACAGAGGAGACATCGATGAGGAGAGGGTTGCTTTGACATTCTTGCGAGGGCCCTGAAGGGAACATGCTTGAGAGTGGTAACCCGGAGAAAGAGAATGGAGTTTTTCATCTATTTTCTGTTGTCTCCGCCCATCGGAGTAAACCCTGACAGGGAGAACATGAGGGTGAGTGGGGAGGGGGCAGGCAGACTCTTGGCTTGTCTTGTGCCTGGGTGTCTCATCCCCATCTAGAGTGGAGCCAAGAATGGACAAAGATCCAAGGCCACTAGATAAGACAGATAGTGTGCACTTGAGCTCCTTAGGGCTGTACCTGGGCTGTACTGGCCTCCCACTCTAGGAGGGGCTGGTGCCATTGGATGCTAGACTGTTGGGGCCAGCGGTGAACCTGGAGAGCCATGAGCCTCATGATCTAGTCGGTTAGAGAAAAGCACTGAGGCCTGGAGAGACCCATAGATGCTGGTGGTAGTGCCTGGGCAGGCCTCCGAGTTTCCTACAATCTTGTGCTCCTTCTGCCGTGACAAGCTGGCAAGGTGCCCCTGCTCTTACCTGGGCAGTGTGAACAGGATACAACATGTCTGAGTTGCAAGAGACACCCTGAATCATCTGTCCCTCCCCCTATTGTCAAGGTAAGGAAAGTGAGACTTGGAGAAATCAAATGCTCATGAGATGCTCAGAAAGAGGAAGTGACTCACCCCACACAGTACAGCGCCAAAGGCACGTTAGGGTCACCTGGCCCACCCCTGGGTTGTCTCCCTTCTACAAGCTTGGAAGAGCAGATTCATATAATGTTAAAAACAACTAACCCTGCACGGTTCCTTTTGGTTTGTCAAAGTATTTTCACAGCCTTGATCTCATTCCATCCTCCCCTCAGCCCTCTGAGTGAGCAAAGGTTCACCACAGCAGGCAGTATGGGGTTCTGTTCTTAAAGGACACCTCTTTCCCCAGCCCATCCTCGGAGGACAGGTGAGGCCTGCTGGGTGGCCGGCACTGAGTGTGTTTGCACACCTGGTGAGCAGGATGAGCACCTCCACGGTAGCCTGGGTGTTAACACCATCCTGGTGCCCCTTTTTTGCATCCTTTTGGAGAGAATGTGGTCATTGGTTCATCCTCTGTGTCACTCGGCAAGTCACGGGCAGGGTTGTCTATCCATCTCCCTGACTACTGGCTTCCCAGCCTTGGAATGGATGGGAGACCCTGAGTGACATAGACCAATGGAGAATTCCTGGGGCTCTTGACAAGCCCAGAATGGACATTTTCTGCCGAGTCAGGGGGTTTCTGCTGTCAGGTGGCTGTAGGTCACTTAGAATGTGTGCTGTGACCTTTGACAGGTGTCGGGCCGGGCAGGTTGGAGTGCACAAGGTGACACTGTTGCCATACTTTGCAGTTTACCACCGTATGTGATTGTAAAAGGACAACTGGGACACCAGGTCTCCACATTCTCCCGCCGTGGAGATTTAGAGTCTCAGGGCTGGGAAGGGTTCTGGGCAGGGGCGGTGCCAACTCCTCTCTTGCCCATGGCCCTGGCACGGTGTCTGGCACAGTTGTGGCTCTCACAGTGCCGTGTGCTGGTGCCCGGCCTCTTCCTGCAGGTGATTCAGTGCCGTTGTCCCTCTCTCCTGAGCACCATCCATCATCTGCTTTCTGCAAAAGCCTAATGCATCCCCTTCCCAGGTGTGCACTCAAGACCTTGCATAAATCACCCCGGACACATGGAAATGGATCCCACACTCCAGGAAGGTGATTCCCCGGCTCTCCCTGGACACCTGTTCCATCACCTCTCCCACACTCAGTGCCCGGAAATTCTTCGCTGTTGCTCAGGTCCCACAGGCTGAAGGTATTTCCTCTTTCTAACCACTCAGAAGGGCAGCAGCATCTGGGGGCAAAGGAGGGCGGGAGAGACCCCAGACCTGGCGGTGCTTCTCATGTCACCCCGGTCTTCTCGTCCTTCCTGCAGGGTGCTCACAGTTGTTTCCACTTAACAAAGCGCTTCCCCACCCACTGTCTCATCTGGTCTTTATTGCTGTGAGGAACACTGACACCGAGCTGCAATTCCTAAAGTGGAAGGAACTGATGCTCACAGAGGTTAGGAGACTGAGATGAGAGCCAAGGTCCCAAAGCCAGTGAGTAGCAGGGTCGGGTCCTGGGCCTTTAACTCCCCTCTGGTGACACTTGCTCTTGAGTCTCTCATTTCTCACTTCCCTGTGCAGCCTTTCAACTTTTCCTCGGGTCTTTTCCAGTCCTGCACCATTGTCGCTGCCTTTAGTTTCCACCCGTGTTCCAACTCCCTCCCTTTCCTGAGTTCCACATCTCAGTGTAATACTAACACACCAGTCCATCTCAGCCACAGTGTGGACACACACGCACACCACCCCCATACATACCACACACACATACACCCACCACACACCCACACACCCACACGCACGCACACCATACCACACCACATACCCCCACCACACACCCACACACCCCCACGCCCCCACACCACACCACACCACATACCCCCCCCGCACACACCCCACACACACACACATACACGCACTCCACACCACACACACCCACCACAGAGACACACCCCAACCACACACCACACATACCCCCACCACACACCCACACACCCCCACGCCCCCACACCACACCACACCACATACCCCCCCCGCACACACCCCACACACACACACATACACGCACTCCACACCACACACACCCACCACAGAGACACACCCCAACCACACACCACACATACCCCCACCACACACCCACACACCCCCACGCCCCCACACCACACCACACCACATACCCCCCCCGCACACACCCCACACACACACACATACACGCACTCCACACCACACACACCCACCACAGAGACACACCCCAACCACACACCACACATACCCCCACCACACACCCACACACCCCCACGCCCCCACACCACACCACACCACATACCCCCCCCGCACACACCCCACACACACACACATACACGCACTCCACACCACACACACCCACCACAGAGACACACCCCAACCACACACCACACATACCCCCACCACACACCCACACACCCCCACGCCCCCACACCACACCACACCACATACCCCCCCCGCACACACCCCACACACACACACATACACGCACTCCACACCACACACACCCACCACAGAGACACACCCCAACCACACACCACACATACCCCCACCACACACCCACACACCCCCACGCCCCCACACCACACCACACCACATACCCCCCCCGCACACACCCCACACACACACACATACACGCACTCCACACCACACACACCCACCACAGAGACACACCCCAACCACACACCACACATACCCCCACCACACACCCACACACCCCCACGCCCCCACACCACACCACACCACATACCCCCCCCGCACACACCCCACACACACACACATACACGCACTCCACACCACACACACCCACCACAGAGACACACCCCAACCACACACCACACATACCCCCACCACACACCCACACACCCCCACGCCCCCACACCACACCACACCACATACCCCCCCCGCACACACCCCACACACACACACATACACGCACTCCACACCACACACACCCACCACAGAGACACACCCCAACCACACACCACACATACCCCCACCACACACCCACACACCCCCACGCCCCCACACCACACCACACCACATACCCCCCCCGCACACACCCCACACACACACACATACACGCACTCCACACCACACACACCCACCACAGAGACACACCCCAACCACACACCACACATACCCCCACCACACACCCACACACCCCCACGCCCCCACACCACACCACACCACATACCCCCCCCGCACACACCCCACACACACACACATACACGCACTCCACACCACACACACCCACCACAGAGACACACCCCAACCACACACCACACATACCCCCACCACACACCCACACACCCCCACGCCCCCACACCACACCACACCACATACCCCCCCCGCACACACCCCACACACACACACATACACGCACTCCACACCACACACACCCACCACAGAGACACACCCCAACCACACACCACACATACCCCCACCACACACCCACACACCCCCACGCCCCCACACCACACCACACCACATACCCCCCCCGCACACACCCCACACACACACACATACACGCACTCCACACCACACACACCCACCACAGAGACACACCCCAACCACACACCACACATACCCCCACCACACACCCACACACCCCCACGCCCCCACACCACACCACACCACATACCCCCCCCGCACACACCCCACACACACACACATACACGCACTCCACACCACACACACCCACCACAGAGACACACCCCAACCACACACCACACATACCCCCACCACACACCCACACACCCCCACGCCCCCACACCACACCACACCACATACCCCCCCCGCACACACCCCACACACACACACATACACGCACTCCACACCACACACACCCACCACAGAGACACACCCCAACCACACACCACACATACCCCCACCACACACACCCACCACAGAGACACACACCAACCACACACCACACATACACCCACACCACACCACACCCACACCACACACCTACCCACACCACACCACATACACCCACCACACACACCCACCACAGAGCCACACACCAACCCCACACCACACATACACCACACACACACCCACCACAGAGACACACACCCACCACACACACACACCCCAACCACACACCACACGTACACACACCCACACCACACACCTACCCACCCCACACCACATACACCCACCACACACACCCACCACAGAGCCACACACCAACCCCACACCACACATACACCACACACACACCCACCACAGAGACACACACCCACCACACACACACACCCCAACCACACACCACACGTACACACACCCACACCACACACCTACCCACCCCACACCACATACACCCACCACACACACCCACCACAGAGCCACACACCAACCCCACACCACACATACACCACACACACACCCACCACAGAGACACACACCCACCACACACACACACCCCAACCACACACCACACGTACACACACCCACACCACACACCTACCCACCCCACACCACATACACCCACCACACACACCCACCACAGAGCCACACACCAACCCCACACCACACATACACCACACACACACCCACCACAGAGACACACACCCACCACACACACACACCCCAACCACACACCACACGTACACACACCCACACCACACACCTACCCACCCCACACCACATACACCCACCACACACACCCACCACAGAGCCACACACCAACCCCACACCACACATACACCACACACACACCCACCACAGAGACACACACCCACCACACACACACACCCCAACCACACACCACACGTACACACACCCACACCACACACCTACCCACCCCACACCACATACACCCACCACACACACCCACCACAGAGCCACACACCAACCCCACACCACACATACACCACACACACACCCACCACAGAGACACACACCCACCACACACACACACCCCAACCACACACCACACGTACACACACCCACACCACACACCTACCCACCCCACACCACATACACCCACCACACACACCCACCACAGAGCCACACACCAACCCCACACCACACATACACCACACACACACCCACCACAGAGACACACACCCACCACACACACACACACCAACCACACACCACACGTACACACACCCACACCACACACCTACCCACACCACACCACATACACCCACCACACACACCCACCACAGAGACACACACCAACCACACACCACACATACACCACACACACACCCACCACAGAGACACACACCCACCACACACACACACACCAACCACACACCACACGTACACACACCCACACCACACACCTACCCACACCACACCACATATACCCACCACACACCACACACACCACAAACACACACCACACATACACACACCAACCACACACCACACACACACACACACCCCACACAAACACACCACACCACATACACCCACCATACACACACACCACAAACATACCACAGACTGAGCACTGGAGAGCTAATCAACACCATGAGGAAGAGATGGACAAGGAGAAAGACCCAGTAGGAGAGGAACAAAGAAAAAGATCAGAAGAGAGATGGGTGAGAGAAGAGGAAAAGAAGATGGGGGTAATGATGGAAGAGCAAAGAAAGATCAGAGCTTTGGAGTCAGAAGGCTGGAATTCTAAATCTAGCTTCACCACTTCCTGGCTGAGGCACTTGGGAAAGTCACTTAACCTCTCTGAGCCTCATTTTCCTTTCTGTAAAATGGTTATTGTTTATTTATTTAATGTTCATTAAATGCCACCTTCTAGGTGTCTGAGATACGTCAATGAATAGAATAGTTAAAAAAAAAACAACTTGTGGATGGGGAGGGAAAATAAAATAAATATAACAAGCAAAGGATTTAGCATATTAGTAGATAAATGTTTATAGGGTGTTAGTCTGGGTCTTCTCAGAGGCAAACACCAAATTCAGGATTGAACATGTGAGGAGTTCCTTAGAGGAAGTGCCCATGTGAGGGAAGGTAGGGAGGCTGCTGGAGAAGGCCTGGCAGAGCCACTGGAGCGCTTTGCCAGTCTGACCCTGAGTGAGGAGAGAGAGAAGGTTGGGTGGAAGCGTCCTGGTTTGGCAAAGGTCATCAGGGAGTTCTCAAGCCAAAGCTGGACTTCAGGAGGCCCAATGACTTTTTTTTTTTTCTAGGACTGAAAACTCATTTTTTTAAAAAAAATTATTTTATAAAATATAAAAGTATAGTTGATTTACAATGCTGTGTTAGTTTCGAGTGTACAGCAAAGTATAATTTAGTTATACACATACATATATCTATTCTTTTTCAGATCCTTTTCCCATGTAGGTTATTACAGAGTATTGAGCAGAGTTCCCTGTGCTATACAGCAGGTCCTTGTGGGTTATCTATTTTAAATATAGCAGTGTGTATATGTTAATCCCAAACTCCTAATTTATCTTTCCCCCCACCTTTCCCCTTTGGTAACCATAAATGTGTCTTTAAGTCTGTGAGTCTGTTTCTGTATTGTAAATAAGTTCATTTGTATCATTTGAGATTCCACATATACGTGATATTGTATGATATTTGTCTTTCTCTGTCTGACTTACTTCACTTAGTATGATAATCTCTAGGTCTATCCACATTGCTGCAAATAGCATAATTTCATTTTCTTAATGGATGAGTAACATTCCATTGTATATATGTACCACATCTTTAACCATTCATCTGTCGATGAACATTTAGGTTGCTTCCATGTCTTGGCTACTGTAAACAGTGCTGCAGTGAACACAGGGGTATATGTATCTTTTCGAATTATGGTTTTCTCCGGATATATGCCCAGGAGTGGGATTGCTGGATCATATGGTAGTTCTATTTTTAGTTTTTTAAGGAACCGCCATACTGTTTTCCACAGTGGCTGCACCAATTTACATTCCCACCAACAGTGTAGGAGGGTTCCCTTTTCTCCACACCCTCTCCAGCATTTATGGTTCGTAGACTTTTTTATTTAATTTAATTTATTTTTTTATACAGCAGGTTCTTATTAGTTATCTATTTTATACATATTAGTGTATATATGTCAATCCCAATCTCCCATAGACTTTTTAATGACAGCCATTCTGACGGTTGTGAGGTATGTCTCATTGTAGCCAATGTCTTCTTGATGTACTTGGCCATTGACTGGGAACCACACTTGAAAGGTGTGGCCTCAGTGCTAATGCGGCGATGGATTTCAAGTCAGAGCAGCCGAGGCCCTTGGCCAGCTATGATGCCTGGTATCAGAGGTCTGCAGGGTGCTCTCACGTCTGCTACGTAGGAGAAAAGATCATGTGAAAAATGGAACTGTGTAGGGAAGATGAGGAACGCTGGGATGTGGACAGATTACAGTTTTCACAGGGAGGTCAGGGCAGGCCTCAATGAGAAGGTGATATTTGAGCAAACGTTTGGGGGAGGCGGGGGGAGAGCCGTTCAGATGCCAGCGCCACCCTCGTGTTGATATCACCATGCTGCCGGTCAGGCATGGGAAAGCACTTTGTAAGCGGTATAGACTCAGCTGACAGAAAACAAACAAACAACAAGGCCATTTGTCCTGGCATCTTGGATTGACATGTCCCCTAGAGAGGAGATGCTGGCTTCTGTCCCAGACCATCCCTCTGTTGGGGAGGATCAGGCTGGAGGACCACACTCCCACTGGGAAAGCAGGGTATTCTGTTTCTAGGACATGCCACTCCCAGGAGTCCAGAGCTCTCTGAAGGGTCAGAACAAGATCTCCAGAGGATGGAATCTTATTTTCAGCCTAACAATGGGAAATAAAACAAAATCCTCTTTTCTCAGACAACTAGATGAATATGTTATTATCCCTGACAACTGCAGTTAACAATAACTCCTGATAAGATATCATTTTTGTCTCGGTGGCATCCTGGCAGACAGAGTGTCATTAGTAAGTCCCAGGGCAAGAAGGAAGGGGTTGAGGTCACTAAGGCTCTATTCTGTGCCAGGCTCTGTGCCGGGTACTGTTATTTATTTGATTTTCACGAGTCTTTGAGCTTTCAGTCCACTTAAAAAAATAAGAAACTGAGGCCCACAGGAATCCACAGTTGTTGAGTGGTGGATTGGGGATTAAAACCTAGGTCTGTGTGTTTCCAAAGGCCATGCTCTTTCCTCCTGCTCGTTACTGCACTGCTTTCCCTAATGGTCCATGATATTTAGCCATTCCTCCTTATATCTCTAACATTTAGTTGTATTTTATCTACTTGTCTGAGGGCCTATCTCCCCCACTCCCTCATCTCTTATCCACATAGTGCACTGCCCTGAGAGGACAGGTGGGCCATATTAGTTTCTGCTTGGCCCATAGCATGTATAAGGGGCCCTGCTGCAAGAGACTCTTAAGCTGGATAGTGGATGGCTGAGCCCCACTCAACCATCTGTCTGTACCTTCCTGCTGAGAGAGGGATGGCCATATACTTTCGTGTACTTTGGAGCTAGAGTTCTGAAATAAGAGTGTTTATCAGAATTATCTAAGGGAAGTTGTTAAAATACAGATCCCCAGGTCTTGCCATTGGAAATTCTGATTTGGTAGGTTCAAAGTAGGCCTAAGAGTCTGCATTTGAATAAGCACCATTACTTTGCAAAAACATATGGCAAGAGTAGGCAACCATTAGGTTCGGTAATGGTCCATTTGGTGGCATTCCTAGGGGAAATGGGTACTGTCTGTCCTCTGGAAAATGGCCAAGGAGCAGGTGACTCTATTGATTCCTGGAAAATGCCCAGTGACCTCTCCCTAGCTCCAGTCTTAGAGCAAGAACCTGGATCAAATCAGAAGGAAATCTGGAGATCTGGGGTGGGGTTGGGGGGGGTGGGGCTCATGCACTTCCTTTATGTGGTCAAGTTTCCGCAGCCTGTTCAGAAATGCCCCTGCATTCCCTCAGAAAAGGGTAAGTGAACTTGCCGAGAATTCGGCCCTGTCCCCAGACATGTACTGTGTTAGGTGCTAGAAACCACAGAGATTTTTTCATCCCATTCTCCTTGTTGGCATATGGACAACTGGTGCTTGAGAGTGGAAGTGATAGTTTGTGGTCCCATGACTAATAGTTCCAGGGTCAGCTGTGGAGCCTGGTCTCCTGATTCCCAGGTCAGTCCTCACTCCTTACTTCTCCTGAAGCCCATAGATGTGTGTTGCCCTCATGCCCAGTGTCCAAGTCTCTCTGAAGACATGCAGGGGGGCATGGTGGGCCTGAGTAGTGAAGAACTGTGTGAGTTTACACCCCCAGTTCCCGAATCCTCAATGTGCAGCTGGGGTAATGCCCATTGGTACATCCTAAGAAAAAGCTAGTCCCACCCCCTCTCTCCCCACACTTCCCTCCTTCTGTTAATGGATTCAAACTCACCCTCAAGTTTATTGTTTTCAGAAGTTTGGTGGTGTATGAGATGATTTTAGATGGCAGCAAATATTTTAATAGTTAACATATATTGCTTACTATATGACAGGCTCTAAGGACTCTGGATGCATTAACATTAAATTCTCACAACTGCCTCATGAGGTAAATACTCCCTTTGTCTTTATTTATAATGAGAAAAACCAAGGCCCAGGGAGGTTAAAAGTTTCCCAAGGCTGTGGAGCAGGTGTGTGGTGGAGGCAGGTTTCCAATCCAGGCTCTCTGAGTCCAGAGCCTGCACGCTCTTATCTGCGGTTCTAATGCTCCAGTGCTCTTTGTATTTCATTATCTATTAGAAAACAATAAATCCAATTTGAATGCTAGTTGGGAGATATGGACTCCAATCCCAACTTTCTGTTGGATTTTACATAAGGCAAGGACATTTTTTAAAAGATGAAGAGCTTGACAAAAATTTGCAAAGCAGGTCCTGTACTTTCCAGATGAGGGAACTGAGGCCACAAGAGCCAAAATCACTGCCCCATGTGATGCTGCTCCAAGTTAGTGGCCCAACTGAAGCTGGGATCCATTTCTCCTGATGCCAGTTTCATGTCCATTGCTTTTCTTCTGAATGCTTTTTTATGTGGATTTGGTGGAGGTCAAGTCTTTCATAATTTAAGTCGTTTAAACGTTACACAAATACTTTAAGTTTGGAGCCAGGCGTACAGCTGGCTTGTTTTCATGAGAAAATTTAAAATCAATTTCCCAAAGCTGTTCGGCTAATAACACAGGCATCTGATGGGATTCCATTTAAACCACCATGAAAATGACTCAGTCCCATCACAGCTGATTTCTAAAGCATTGTGTTAAGTATTACCAGCCCTTTCTTCTCCCGCCCATCACATCTCCATCCTAAGGCTCTTCTCCCCAAAGGGGCTGCTCCCATTTGCCCCTGTGCTCTCTTCCCTCCCGGGCCCAGCATTCGCACTCTGAAGCACAGGCTGCCAGGCTGCCACTTACAGCTCATTTTATTCTGAAGTCATCTCCTTTTCCTCAAGACTTTCCGTCTCAAATTCACATCAGGACCTCCAATATTCTTACAGCCTCATCCTCCGCCCTAAATGGCAGAGCTGGGATTAATAATACCTTAGTTACTTTATTTATTTTTTTGGTGCTTTATGCTCTGGACCTGCTTTCTGAGCCTTGATCTCCCTTCCCTTTGTTGTGCCTCAGTTTCTTCATCTGTAAAATGGCGATTGTATTTGATGGTCACTAATAGCCTATTACTGACCCGATAGTGTTAACACTGAAAAGTCATTTTCCTCTTGCCCCTTATTTTGTTTCCTCTCCTCCCCTGACTCAGCTGTCACAAGCGTGCAGTGCAATTTCTCATTCCCCAGGAAGTCCTCAAATAAAGGTTATTTTTCAATGAGGGTGGGAGGAGCTGTACATTATTCTTTTTTTTTTCAAAATAATGACAGGAGAAGAAAAAGAACCCTCAAAACAAAAACATAAACAAACAAAAACAGAAGCAAATCAAAAACAGGAAAATCCACCCTTTCTGGAGGAGGTGGGGACAAAGGTCAGCACCCACCGCATTCCTAGGAATTTTCAGTCTCCTGCTCTATGGTTTTATATATTGTTAGAGATTTTACAATAAAAACATGAAGAAGAGAAGCTGGATGGTGCTGACAAGCAGGGCTCTGGTGGGAAGTTACTCCTGCCCAACAAAGGCTCTGTGTAAAAATACCCGGCCAGGACCTTACCGTTTCCATAAACAGATGGACACCACGGGCCTGGTGGAGGGGCAGAGGCAGTGGGAGGAAATTGTATCTGACAATGATAACAATCTGGCATCTCCCAGAGCTTCACATCCTGGACAAGTCCAGCTGGCTGTCCAGATCCTCAGCTTGTGCAAATGAGATGGCTGTAAATAGAATTCTCCTGGCTCCCACCATGGCCACCCCTTATGGGAGCCCACAAAACTCTCCTGCCTGCCCCCCAATACCATATGCAAAAAGGAGGCAGATGAGGTGTAGAAGCTGCTGGTGGGGTGGAGGAGAGAAGGTGGGGCCCTGGGGGACTCCATGGCTGCCTTCAGCCCAAGCTCTGGGCCTAAGCAGATGACATGGATTGCGTGCCTGTACATGGGACTTTCAGGAAGTCTTGCTTAACTTCTTTGGACCTAATCTTCCAGATCTGTAAAAAGGGAGGGACATGATTCCAGAAGACGTGTGTTCAGTTCTGAGAGATACACTTTAAGAGGGATAATAACCAAATAGCAGAGTCAACTGGAGAGGGGACCAGAGATGTGAATGCTCTCTGGGGACCCATCTGAAGGACCCATCTGAAGAGAAATGGGATTTGCTTTACATGGTTACAGAGGGCAGACAGAGAATCAGGAGGTGAAAGTAAAAATGTATGCCATTAAGGTTGTAAGAGAGAATGTTTTCATTATCAGAGTTGCCCAGATTGAGTGGGGAGTTCTTCACCACAGGCATAGCAACAGAGATTGGGAGACCATCTCCAGGTATGTAAACACTGGAAAGGAGAATGGGTCAGATGACCTCAGCCTCTAAATTTCCCTACTGAAAATCTGATTATGGGGACTTATTTTCCTCCTTCATGGATGATTGAGGAAATATGAAGAAACTTAGCATGATTAAGAGAGAAAACATATTGGTGAGAGGTCATTGAATATTGGTTTTTGGTAGATGAGAAATCAACTCATATGACTTATAAAAGTAGTTATTTGGGTACAGATAAGATAATGAGGGTAGAGGTTCACTGTTGGGGGTTCAAAGGTGTCAACTGTCACTTTCTGGGATCTCTTCAAGCAAAGGACAATAGAGATGGGGTAGTGGTTAAAGATATAAGCTTTGGAGTAAGACTTCCTGGACTCGAACCCTGCCCCACTCATGCAGTAGCTGTGCATCCTTAGGCAAGTTATCTAATTTCTCTGAGCCCTTGTTTCTTCATCTAAAATAGGAATAATGAAAATTTCAACTTCATAAAATTATTGTGAGGATTAAATGAGATAATTCATGTAAAGTTGGGCTGGATAACATCTCTTTGCCCCTCCAGATTCATAATCTACCCTTTGCCACTCTACGCCTGGAGGCCAATGACCATATCAATGAGTTCTTATTTCCTCTGGTTTCCCATTGGCCCGGCAGAAGGCCAGGGAGTCCCAGCAGAAGATCAGAGAGTGAAAGGAAGGTGAACTGGGGTATTTATTCCCTCAGCTTTCTCTCTGAGGGTCCATGAGTGGTTAACTCTTACTCTAGACTGAAGGTCACACCTCCTGTCAGATGGTCCTCTCCACACATTCTCTGTGGGGTCTGATAACTGCTAACTTGCCTTGACCCTTCAAGTTCGGGGGTAATAATGGTGCTCCACTGTTACTAGCCTTGGGGTATTGCTCCACTATTTGTTATGTTCTTACACTCCTCCCACATCTTCGTCAATAGTCTTTTTATTAAACCCACCTCCTATGATCCAGATTTGATGGTGCCTTTTGTTTCCCATTGGGAACTGGACTGATATACTGTGATTCCCACATGATAAACATTCCATTTATTCATTCAACAAGTATTAATCAGGTGCCCAATGTGTTCCAGGGACTGTTCTATTTACTGGAGGGTTGATGGAAAACAAAACAAAGATTCCTGTCCTCCTAGAGTGTTCATTCTAGTGGTGACTTGATTGATATTATTACGCACTTGCTATGTGGTGGGTACTGTTTAAAGTGCTTTATATGCATTAACTCACATGGTCTTTACAATTACCCTGTGAGGCAGAGACCATGAGCATATGCCCATATGAGGGAGACTGGTCATGGACGAGGTGCAGCAGCTGCTGGAGATGCTTGCCTATGAGAGAGAAGGAGCAAGACCCGGAGTCTCTCTTCTACCTTCTGTCTAGTCTCGCAGTGCTTTGTACTGCGATAAGCTGGCTGGAAACCAGTGAACATAGGACGCTGGAAATAGTCTGCAAATGTCAACCTGTGTGACCCACTCAAACAGGGAATTGTGGGGAATGGATCTGAGGGCCAGTGGGGCCAAGACTGGCCCAGGGATCGTGTGTGGGGTGAGCCTGCTAGCAGGATTGGAGAGCTGTGCCCTATTTCAAGGCAGGGACTAAGAGTTGAGGTCCTCCGCTGAGCAGCACGAGACACCAGGGTCTGAGCACTGAAGCTGAGCCTTGTGAGCCTCAGGGAAAGACCCATGTGTCCCTGTTAAGCACGGATAGATGCAGCTTCCTGCCTTTGAATGAAGCATCTGGGCTTGGATTGTGAGCATCTTAGCTGAGACTGCATTCTTAGCCTGTTTCCTCAGCATCATCTAGGCAGCTCCTCCAAACATGATGGAGACTAAATAACATGTGGAATGTGGCAATATTTTGCACTCAGCTTGTGGAATAAAATTGATCTCTGCTGCAAGAGTCACGGGTTTCCCACACCCTGTCTTTACAGCCCAATCTTCTCTTCTGATTGAATCCATGCTTCTCCATGGGGGAGGCAGGGATCTCCAGAGATATTTTGCTCCACCTGGGAAGTCCATAAATTTTGTTCTGCTATTTGACATAGTGCAAAGAAGACAATAGGGGAAGAAAAGTGAGCTTCTCCAGATTTCATCCCAATGACCAAGGAGGCCTTCACTTCTGCCTCCCTACAAGGAGGGGCATTGGCAACCAGTTTCCCTGAGGTTTGTTCTGAGGGTATGTCTCTGTGTTGGAAGTGCATTTCTATCCCCCCTACAGAGACGGACAACTCATAGGATCAGAGGATTCAAATTCAATTTAATTAAAATCATTATTTTACTGAATATATATTATATGCCAGGTAACATGGGAGACTCCCTGCTAGGTACAATCTGAACAATGGGAGGTTCACTGGATGATCACCACTGGAATTAGACATCAGAGGACCCCTAAGGAAAGGTTCAACTCTTCCTCGGCAAAAGAGTAGTTATCTTCCTGAAGGCGCTATATGGACCCAGAGTTGTTGCTTCATTGCCTCTTTTCAGTGGACTTAGAGATGCCTCCCCTACCCACAAAGTTTCACAGACTCCCTCATCCTTCATCTTTCTAAGTTCTGTGGGGAAAAGCTATGTTAGATACATGGAGTGACTCACCATCAGAGACTCAGAAAAGCATTTGCTTGAGGTTGTAATGTCTCCTTAATGAAAAGGGAAGCTGCTTAGCAGAAGTAACTTAGATGCAGCATGGAGGCAGGGGGATGCACAAAATGATCTCCAGAGCCTCTCAGCCTTCAGAACCTTTGGTCCTTTGAGATAATGTGTTCACCATTCCTTTCCTGATCTGGCTTGTCAGTTTCCAGACTGTTGCTTCTCATGTTAATTTATTTGATGGCTGAAAGGATGAGAGAAGGAGGAGGCACTCCCTTCCTGTTCTCACACAGCTGTGCTCCATGGAGACACATCTGTTCTTACTGGAGGGCAAAGCCTGCCAGAGTCCCTGTCCCCACTAGCATTTCCAACTGCTTCCACATGGGAGGCTAGCCTGTGGTCCCAGAAGGCTGACAAAGCAGCAATGGCAGCAAAAGAAGAGAGAAGCAGAGGGAGTTAAGAGGATCTGAGCGAAGTGGGACATTCTCTTCATTCTTCTGCCTGCCTTTCTCCCATCACATTCATTCTATCCCCTACAAGGATATTTCCAGACACCCGGAAGTTTAGCACCTACCTGTGGAGAAAGAAGGTGATGTACATAGTAGTCAAATGAGTCTCTGGGTGCAGAATTGTGCCAAGGACTTTGTGGGAAAGACCATCATTGTCTGAGCAAGGTAGCACGATGGAAGTAAGTCAGGATCAAAAAGGTTTGCTGAGGACTACTGGGATGTTACATCCCTTCCTGTAAGCGTCTCTGACCACACTGGCTCCCAGAGCTTATTTGGCTTTGCATTCAACCCTTCTTTTGACTGTTCATTTAAAGTATGATACAACAAGCATGTCAGGCATATTTTAATGCACTTAATGCTAATGTTGGCTTCTTATCCCACCTCTGCCACCTACTTACTAGTTGAGTGACTGACAACTTAACCTCTTGGAGATTGTTTTATTACTTGCAAGTTACAGTTACCAAAGGTACCTTTCAAACATGATTTTCATTAGGATTAGTAAGAAAACATATGTAGAGTTCCCAGCAGAGTTCTATCATGTAGTAGTTAGCTAATAAATTTCAATCTTGTATCAGTCACACTCCCAGAAAGAAAAATATGGTGTCTTAGGTTGGGCCCTTCCAGAGGCTGACCCAGAGACCGGGTTTTGAGGGCAAGTAATTATTTTGGGAGGTGATCCCAGGTTGGGGGATGTGGGGGAAGTGAGACAGGAAAGGGAAGGAAGCCAATATAGAGTGTGTTGATGAGCAGTTTATCTGTGGGCCAGTGGTTTATCTATGGGCAGGTGGAACCCTACTGGGGACCTCTGGGGCATGGTGTAGAACACATTTCAGAGTTGTTCTGAAGGCCTAAGAAGCTGGGCTATTTACTTATTAACCAACTTCCATTTGTCATTTGTTGAGGACTGCTCTTGCGGGTGTGAACTGTTGTGCAGGCCAAGCATAGCCTCATGGCAGAGAGAGCGTATAGGGCTTGCTGTAAGAAGACACCAGTGGTAATCATGTGTGCCTAGGGTATGTGAGCAGAGCACCAGCAGCATCTGCTACAGATGACATATTCAAAAGGACAGCCCAAGTGAGTTTAATGAAGAGTCAATTTACATTGCTGTGGATAGATTAAGGGGAACCAGTAAGGGATATATTGAGGCAGTGAGGCTACAGTGTAAGAAGTGGCTAGTCCATAAGGTAAGGCATACCTTGGAGATATTGTGGGTTCATTTCCAGACCACCGTAATAAAGCAAATATCCCAATAAAGAGAATCATGAATTTTTGACTTCCTGGTATATATAAAAGTTATGTGTGCACTATACGGTAGTCTATTTAGTGCGCAGTAAAAAAATGTACATATGTTAATTAAAAAATACTTTACTGCTAAAAAATGCTAACCATTATTTGAGCCTTCAATAAGTTGTGATCTTTTTGGTGGTCCGGGGGCTCTTGCCTTGGTGTTGATGGCTGCTGACTGATCAGGCTGGTGGTTGCTAAAAGTTGGGTTGGCTGTGGCAATTTCTTAATATAAGACGACAGTGAAGTTTGCTGCATCTATTGACTCTTCCTTTCATGAACAATTTCTCTGTAGCATGCAATACTGTTTGACACTGTTTTATCCACAGCAGAACTTCTTTTGAAATTGGAGTTAATCCTCGAAAAACCTACCGCTGCTTTATCAACTAAGTTTATGTAATATTCTAAACACTTCGTTGTCATTTCAACAATCTTCACAGCATCTTCACCAAGAGTAGATTCCATCTCGAGAAACCACTTTCTCTGCTCATCCATAAGAAGTGAATTCTCATCTGTGAAAGTTTTATCATGAGATTGCAGCAATTCAGCCAAATATCCAGGTTCCACTTCTAATTCTAGCTTTCTTACTGTTTATACCATGTCTATAGTTACTTCCTCCACTGAAGTCTTGAACCCCTCAAAGTCATCAATGAGGGTTGAAGTCAACTTCTTCCAAACTCCTGTTAATATTGATATTTTGACCCCTTCCCATGAATCTTGAATGTTCTTAATGGCATTTAGAGTGGTGAATCCTTTCCTTTCAATTTTCTTTGCTCAGCTCCATCAGAGGAATCAGTGTCTATGGCAGCTATAGCCTTATGTATTTCTTCTTCTTCTTTTTTTTTGTTTTGGCTGAGCCACATGGCTTGCAGGCTCTTTGTTCATTGACTAGGGATCAAGGCCCTAGTCAAGGAACTGGGTCCCGGCAGTGAAAGCACTGAGTCCTAACCACTAGACCACTAGGGAATTCCCCGAAATGTATATCTTATAGAATAAGACTTGAAAGTCAATATTATTCCTTGATCCATGGACTGCATAAGTATATTGTGTTAGTAGGAATGAAAACTGGATGAATCTCATTGTACATCTCCATCAAAGCTCTTGGGTGACCAGGTGCATTGTCAATGAACAGTAATATTTTGAAAGGAATCTTTTTCTCTGAGTAGTAGCTCTCAACAGTGGGCTTAAAATATTCAGTAAACCATGTTGTAAACAGATGTGCTGTCATCCAGGCTTTGTTTTGCCACCGATAGAGTAGATTTAGCATAATTCTTAAGGGCCCTAGGATTTTGGGAATGGTAAATAAGCATTGGATTCAACTTAAAATCACCAGCTGCATTAACCCCTAACAAGAGAGTCAGTCTGTCCTTTGAAACTAGGCACTGATTTCTCCTCTCTAGCTATGAAAGTCCTAGGTGGCATCTTCTTCCAGCAATATAAGGCTGTTTCGTCTACAATGAAATCTGTTGCTTAGTGTAGCCACCTTCATTAATGACCTTAGCTAGGTCTTCTGGATAACTTGCTGCAGCTTCTCCATCAGCACTTGCTGCTTCACCCTGCACTTTTATGTTATGGAGACGGCTTCTTTCCTTAAACCTCCTGAACCAACCTCTGCTGGCTTCAACTTTTCTTTTGCATCTTCCTCACCTCTTTTAGCCTTCGTAGATTTGAAGAGAGTTAGAAGCTTACTCTGGATTAGGCTTTGGCTTAAGGGAATGTTGTGGCTGGTTTGCTCTTCTAACCAAACCACTAAAATTTTCTGCATATTATCAATCCGGTTATTTCACTTTATTATTCGTGTGTTCACTGGAGTAGCACTTTTAATTTCTTTCAGGAACTTTTTCTTTGCATTCACAGCTTGGCTAACTCTTTGGTGCAAGAGGCCTAGCTTTTGGTCTATCTTGGCTTTTGGCATGCCTTCCTCACTAAGTTCAATCGTTTCCAGCTTTTGGTTTAAAGTGAAATATGTTCGACTCTTCCTTTCACTTGAACACTTAGAGGCTGTGGTAGGGTTATTAACTGACCACATTTCAATGTTGTTTGGTCTCAAGGAATAGGGAGGGAGAACACTGGTTGCTGGAGCAATCGGGACACACAGCGTTTATCAGTTAAGTTTGCTGTTTTAGATGGGCGCAGTCATGTAATTACGGTTACAAAACAATTGCAGTACTTACATCAAAGAGCACTGAATCACCATAGCAAATATAATAATAACAAAAATGTTTGAAATATTGAGAGAATTATCAATATGTGACACACGAAGTGAGAAAATACCGTTGGAACAATGGCCCTACTAAGCTTGCTCACGCAGGGTTGCCACAAACCTTCAGTTTGTAAAAACTGCAATTATCTGCAAAGAGGATGAAAGCAAAGTGTAATACAATGAGGTTTGCCTGACCTGGAGGAGAGTATAATTGCTGGGACCTGGTGAGACGGTGGTTGTAGGAGAAGGCCTCCAAAGTGTAGCTCTGTTTTTGGGTAGCAAAATGAAACCACGGCCAAACCCCCTGGACAGGAAGGTTTGCCCCTGGGGGGCAAATATCTAGATTTGGACTGCCTGCTCTCCAGTCTCCCACTGTCAACTCCCAATAATTGAACTCAAAGAAGCCAGAGGGAATGGGGTTCCTGCAATCCCAAGATATCATCCGCTAGGACACAGAGCAGGATGTGGGTGGAGATTGGATCTGGGGGAGCAAGAAAAGACCCAATATAGATGCCCTTTCTTCTCTCTTGCCTGGTTTCAGTAATCATGTCTTTACACGCACCTCCACAAAGAGATTGTTATGTCTGAGGAGGATACAGCTTTGTCTCATTCTGTGATCTTCCTGTTTCTAGCCTAGTACCTTACACATATTGGAAAACTAAATATTACCTGATTGAATGGGAGTAAGGGGTGCCGAGGGCTGCTGGAGAGAAGTGAGTGACTTCTGGGTGGGCAGTGGTCTTCAATGCCTGAATGAGGGAGTGTGGTTTGAAGTAGTCCTGGGAGAACCAGTCCCGTCTGTGCCCAGTGAGGTCACCCAAGGAGTCACAAATATCACGTAGGGGTGGTGCTATACAGCACTTGCTTCATCGGCATCACCATCAAGAGGACTGTTTGCTCTTGGTCCCATGGTTAGTAGGGTGAAGGGGCCTCTGTGGGGCTCTCCTAAATGAGACCCAGGACTTCCCTCCCTCACGCCATTACACTGCATTAGCCAGACTTATCAAGAAAAAAAGGGAGAAGACTCAAGTCAATAGAATTAGAAATGAAAAAGGAGAAGTAATAACTGACACGGCAGAAATACAAAGATCATGAGAGATTACTACAAGCAACGATATGCAAACAAAACGGACAACCTGGAAGAAATGGACAAATTCTTAGAAATGCACACCTTCCGAGACTGAACCAGGAAGAAATAGAAGATATGAACAGACCAATCATAAGCACTGAAATTGAAACTGTGATTGAAAATCTTCCAACAAACAAAAGCCCAGGACTAGATGGCTTCACAGGCGAAT
>NW_020175039.1:6555853-6556812 GCF_003031525.2 Neophocaena asiaeorientalis asiaeorientalis
CGCTGTACAGTCCAGCTGTGGCTCCGCTCTTCCTGTGTTTCATTTCAGTCCATTTTTTCCAGTTATTATTACTGTGCTGATGATTATTTATGGAGTGCTGACAGAGCTTGGCAACACGGCAGATAAAGAGACACTGCGATACGTGCCTTACAGCTGTTGGGACTGTCACCACCTCCTCCTTTTGTTCTGGAAGATTCTGAAAGACTTCTCCTTCCACTGTTTGGTTTGGATAGGAGTTCACAGGGCAGTATTTCCCAAGGGAAAGAGTCTGCGCCACTTACAATACAATCAGTTTGGGAGCTGTAAAAATAGATGTTGGGACTCTACTCCAGATCTACTGAGTCAGAATCTGAGGTGCCTTGGGGCTCTGTCGTTTAACACGTTCCCCAGGAGGTTCTCAGGTCCAAGGAGAAATCTTGCTCTGGGAAATCCACTGACTGGAAAGGAAAGAAGAGGAAACAGGCAGGGTATAAGCATGGTATCTGCCTCCTGGACCTGACAGGCAAGTCACAGAGAGAAGCTAGCCAGAAAGGTCTTGTGAAGAAATGCTGTCTGCCTTTGTTTTAAAACACTGATATGGGAGGAGCTTCAAGATGGCGGAAGAGTAAGACGCGGAGATCACCTTCCTCCCCACAAATACATCAGAAATACATCCACACGTGGAACAACTCCTACAGAACACCTACTGAATGATGGCAGAAGACCTCAGACCTCCCAAAAGGCAAGAAACTCCCCATGTACCTGGGTAGGGCAAAAGAAAAAAGAAAAAACAGAGACAAAGAATAGGGATGGGACCCGCACCAGTGGTAGGGAGCTGTGAAGGAGGAAAGGTTCGCACACACTAGGAGCCCCTTCGCGGGCGGCGACGGGGGGTGGCGGTGGGGGGAAAGCTTCGGAGCCACGGAGGAGAGCACAGCAATAGGGGTGCAGAGGGCAAAGCGGGGAGATTCCCGCACAGA
>NW_020175039.1:6557057-6660908 GCF_003031525.2 Neophocaena asiaeorientalis asiaeorientalis
AGACAAGGTTGCCCACTCTCACCACTATTATTCAACGTAGTTTTGGGAGGTTTAGCCACAGCAATCAGAGAAGAAAAAGAAATAAACTGGAATAAATTTGGAATCCAAATCAGAAAAGAAGGAGTAAAACTGTCACTGTTTGCAGATGACATGATACTATACATAGAGAATCCTAAAGATGCTACCAGAAAACTACTAGAGCTAATCAATGAATTTGGTAAAGTAGCAGGATACAAAAGTAATGCATTCTTATATACTAATGATGAAAAATCTGAAAGTGAATTTAAGAAAACATTCCCATTTACGATTGCAACAAAAAGAAAAAAAATCTAGGAATAAACCTACCTAAGGAGAACCTCTCCCGGAAGCCTGTGCAGCCCGGCACTGCCAGGGTCCCGGGATCCAGGGACAACTTCCCCGGGAGAACGCACGGCACGCCGCAGGCTGTTGCAACGTCACGCCGGCCTCTGCCGCCACAGGCCCGCCCCGCATCCGTGCCCCTCCCTCTCCCCGGCCTGACAGAGCCAGAGCCCCCGAATCAGCGGCTCCTTTAACCCTGTGCTGTCTGAGCGAAGAACAGAACCAGACGTTATCAGACTCTTAGAGGAAAACATAAGCAGAACAATCTATGACATAAATCACAGCAAGATCCTATTTGACTCACCTCCTAGAGAAATGGAAATAAAAACAAAAATAAACAAATGGGACCTAATGAAACTTAAAAGCTTTTGCACAGCAAAGGAAACCAGAAACAAGACGAAAAGACAACCCTCAGAATGGGAGAAAATATTTGCAAATGAAGCAACTGACAAAGGATTAATTTCCAAAACATTCAAGCAACTCATGCAGCTCAATATCAAAAAACAAAAAACCCAATCCAAAAATGGGCAGAAGACCTAAATAGACATTTCTCCAAAGAAGTTATACAGATTGCCAACAAACACCTGAAAGAATGCTCAACATCACTAATCATTAGAGAAATACAAATCAAAACTACAATGAGATATCATCTCACACCAGTCAGAATGGCCATCATCAAAAAATCTGGAAACAATAAATGCTGGAGAGGGTGTGGAGAAAAGGGAACACTCTTGCACTGTTGGTGGGAATGTAAATTGATACAGCCACTATGGAGAACAGTATGGAGGTTCCTTAAAAAACTAGAAATAGAACTACCATATGACCCAGCAATCCATCTACTGGGCATATACCCTGAGAAAACCATAACTCAAAAATAGTCATGTACCAAAATGTTCATTGCAGCTCTATTTACAATATCCAGGACATGGAAGCAACCTAAGTGTCCATCAGCAGATGAATGGATAAAGAAGATGTGGCACATATGTACAATGGAATATTACTCAGCCAGAAAAAGGAACAAAACTGAGTTATTTGTAGTGAGGTGGATGGACCTAGTGACTGTCATATAGAGTGAAATAAGTCAGAAAGAGAAAAAACAACTACTGTATGCTAACACATATATATGGAATCTAAAAAAAGAAAAAAAAAAAAGAAAAGGTCAGAAGAACCTAGGGGCAAGACGGGAATAAAGATGCAGACCCAGTAGAGAATGGACTTGAGGGTACGGGGAGGGGAAGTGTAAACTGGGACAAAGTGAGAGAGTGGCATGGACATATATACACTACCAAACGTAAAATAGATAGCTAGTGGAAGCAGCTGCATAGGACAGGGAGATCAGCTAAAATACCAAACGTAAAATAGATAGCTAGTGGAAGCAGCTGCATAGCATAGGGAGATCAGCTCGGTGCTTTGTGACCACCTAGAGTGGGGGGATAGGGCAGGTGGGTCAGAGGGAGATGCAAGAGGGAAGAGATATGGGAACATATGTATAACTGATTCAGTTTGTTATAAAGCAGAAACTAACACACCATTGTAAAGTAATTATACTCTAATAAAGATGTTAAAAAAAGGGCTATGTATAATAAAACGATCAACTGCATTATCCTGAAAGCAGCTCACTGAAATAAAATTTTAAATGAGAACTTAAAAAAATAAATAAAACACTGATAGATGAACTATAATATAAATTAGAAAGGTGGCTTGGAATTGCTCAATTTTAGATTCCAGGCCATTTAAAAGAAAGGGGTGTATGTGAGAGAGGTTTAGTAATGAAATCTTGTAAAGTAATCTTTATAAAGTAATAAAGTAACCATAGTTACTGATAATAGTAACCATAGTTTATTGAGTCCTATTTGCTGGACATTATTCTAAGTTCCTTCCATGCATAAAACTCATTTAATGCTCTGTACAATCCCTAGAAGTCTGTACTAATAGTAACCCACTTTGCAGATGAGGAAACTGAGGCATAGAGAGTTTAAGTATTGTAGATTGCTCAAGTTATGAAAGATAGGGAGCTGTGAAGGAGGAAAGGTTCGCACACACTAGGAGCCCCTTCGCGGGCGGCGACGGGGGGTGGCGGTGGGGGGAAAGCTTCGGAGCCACGGAGGAGAGCACAGCAATAGGGGTGCAGAGGGCAAAGCGGGGAGATTCCCGCACAGATGAGGAAACTGAGGCATAGAGAGTTTAAGTATTGTAGATTGCTCAAGTTATGAAAGCAGGCAAGTAGTGCCAGGATTCAATGCCAGGCATTCTGCTTTCCTTGAACATACTCTCTGCTGACTTCTAATGTGGTAAAATGATACTGTGTTTGATAAAAATATTTTATAATATTTTTATAATGTTACACCAGCTATTCATTGAAGAAAACTGGAGCTGCCTCTGTGTGCTAGGCCCTTTTATAGTTACTACAGATATACAGATGTACAGGATCTCATAGTCTGGGGTCAGAAGACATCTAACTTGATTATATTTATTTCTTTATGTTTAAAGGCAGCTTTTGGGATTCTATACAGGTTGCTGAAGTTGCTTAGGTGAGTGGGGGAGGTGTCATCACAGAGGTGAAATTGCAACTGATTCTTGAAAGATATGTAGGAGTGCTTTGAGCAGAGAAAAGGGAGAAGTGAATTCCAGGCAGAGGAAACTACACATGCAAAAATACAGAACAGGAAAAAGAATGGGGTATTTTGCATGAACAGTGGCTGTCTGGTGGGTTGTAATAGAGGGACTGTGGTGTTCAGGAGGAAGGAAGTGAAATTGGTAAGGTGGGTTTGGGACCAAATTTTGCCAACCTTGAGAACCAATGAGGACACAATCTTCTACTGCAGGTTTTTGGGAACCACGGGAGAGATGGCATAGTCATAAGATGATGGTAACAGTGGGAACGAGTTGGGATTAGAAGAAGAAGAGAAAGGAGTCCAAGAGACTAGTTTTAGGTGGTAGGCAAACACCTAGGTAAGAATAATGGGGACCTGAACTCATTACAGTAGAAGTGGGGATGAAGAAGAAATGAAATTGAAAGATATTTGGGAAGAAGGGTCAGTAGTTCTCAAAGATTGATTTGATCCTAGGGGCTGATGGAGAGAAATATATGGGCTGACTCTTGGGTTTCAGGCTTGGGAGACTGAAAAGATGGTAATGCTGACATTAAGGTAGAGAATATAGGAGTGGGGGTAGTTTTGGGAGAAGAATAACGGATTCAGATTGTGCCATGTTGCTTTCAAAGGGCCAAGAAGTTTGAGTAGGGAACAGGAGGGAGATCAGGGGTCATGATATAGAAACAAGATTTACTTTTTATTGTGGTAAACATGTTGCTATCTGATGGCTCTATTTGAAATTTTTGTGGACCCTCTCCCTACCTCCAACTGTAGAAGTTCTTTAAACAAAACAAAACAAAGCACATTTCTACTTTACAAGTGATAGAGAACATGTGTATCAGGTAAAAACATCAGTCAACTCAGATTTTTAGAAAGGAAACTTTATTTTGAAATTGAACTCAATCACCATTTGTTGAAACTTTTAACCCTGCTCCTCAAAGTAAATTAGTTACTTCTGGTTTCATATTTGGTCTATTCCAAGTTAAACTTTTTTAGGCAGAACTTGTTTTTCCTTCTTCCTTTTTTTTTTTTTTTTTGATCTTTTCTTGTCCTTTTCTTTGCTAGTGGCATTTGAGCACAAGTAAACTTATATAGTATCACAGAAGTCCTGGGCAAGTATCTAGAGATGCCTAGGAAAGTTATTCACTTATCTCCTAATGAGGAAAAATAATTTTGAAATGTTAAATTGTGTGTGTTTTAATCTGTGTTTCTCCCTTTTCTAGTTTCAAAGAGGTAATTTTTGAGAAGTAGAGTTTATATAATGGATCACAGACTATAGAGACAGACTGGCTTCAAACCCCAGTTCTGCCACTGCCCAGCTGTGTGTCCCTGGGTAAAGTTACTTAGCCTCTTTTTGCCTCACTTTCCTTGTCTGTAAAATGGGATGACAATAGGACCTACCTCATAATGTTTTTGTGAGAATTAAATGAGCTAACATGTATAATGTGTTTAGAACAGTGCTTAGCACATAAAAAGGCTATATAAGTTTTACATTTGATTAATTCCTTTCCTTGCAGAATGGAACATAGAAGACACATTGAAATCAAAGTCTCTCTCTGTCTTTTGTAAATGACTAAAGCCACCAGAAGATTTTCTCGGTGGGAGTGGGAGGGAAAAAGGAGGGAGACAATTGTCTTAGATAATGTCAGGCAGAGTATAGACATCCCCAGGGTGATTTGGGAGGGGTCCTGGTGGTGTCCTGGAGAGGAGGCTTGTCTTGGAGGTAATGGTGGTCTGGGGATCTAGGGAGGCTGGAGTCGGGGCACGGTGGACTTTGGACATGCAGAGATTGTTCAGGCTGGCACAAGGGACATCCTAGCAGGTGCCAGCTGAATCCATTACCCACGATCAGACAGGCCTCTTCAATGTTGGCACAATTCTGGGGAGAAAACTCTTATGAGAATGGAAGCTCATTTTTCTTTTCCCCCTCCAGGTAGGTTAGAGACTAGGAATATGATACAAATGGATTTTAAAAAAAAGAAGAAGAAGAAAACTGAGGCCACTTCTTGCCCATGTGAGAGTTGGTGGGCTCTTTGAACCCCATAGCCTCCAGGTCAGGGTATGAAACGGAAGGGCAAACAAATATTGCCTGTATGACTCTTTTGGTTTTTAATGAAAGGAAAATGCTCTTTCCCTTACTCCTTTCACCTCTCCTAGGAGAGCAAGAAGCAGAGACTCCCCTCTCTCTGAGTTGTTTAACCAGGACTTCCCCAGAGCAGGAACAGGCAGGAAGATTTAGTCCCATTCTCCTCTACTTCCCTCCGACCCCTCCCTGAGACTGACTGCCCTTCTGTGTTTCACTTCCTGTCCTGGTCTTAAATGCTCCCCTGTGCAGCTGTTCCACAGCTGGTGGCCCTCCAGTCACCTCCTGCCCCCCATCACTTCTCCGTTGAAGGGGGTTTGGGGAGAGTTGGAAGGTGCTTTATCAGTGTAAGACATTTCCTCCCCTGACCCCTCAGCTGTGCAGCTCAGCTGTGTGTCCTCTGGCACTTACAAAATCAAACACCTGCCTTCCAGATGTTTGCACCTACAGGCCAGCAAAGCTGACTGCAGAAAGTCCCTTAGCATGGAGACAGATATTTAGTAGAGGGCAACATTTAATGGAATTCTTGGCCTGAAAAAGACTTGGAGGGATCATCTTTTTGGTTTCTCTGCCTATAGGAAGAATGAAGCTTAATTGAGTCCTTTATATGTTAAAGACATTTTTTAAAAAAAATCTTTATTGGAGTATAATTGCTTTACAGTGGTGTGTTAGTTTCTGTTTTATAACAAAGTGAATCAGTTATACATATATATAGGTTCCCATATCTCTTCCCTCTTGCATCTCCCTCCCTCCCACCCTCCCTATCCCACCACTCTAGGTGGTCAAAAAGCACCGAGCTGATCTCCCTGTGCTATGCAGTTGCTTCCCACTAGCTATCTATTTTACGTTTGGTAGTGTATATATGTCCATGCCACTCTCTCACTTTGTCACAGCTTACCCTTCCCACTCCCCATATCCTCAAGTCCAACTTGTATGGAAACACAAAAGACCCCGAATAGCCAAAGCAATCTTGAGAACAAAAAATGGAGCCGGAGGAATCAGGCTCCCTGACTTCAGACTTTACTACAAAGCTACAGTACTCATGACAGTATGGTACTGGCACAAAAACAGAAATATAGATCAATGGAACAGGATAGAAAGCCCAGAAATAAACCCACGCCCATATGGTCACCTTATCTTTGTTAAAGGAGGCAAGAATATACAGTGGAGAAAAGACAGCCTCTTCAATAAGTGGTGCTGGGAAAAGTGGACAGGTACATGTAAAATATGAGATTAGAGCACTCCCTAACACCATTCACAAAAATAAGCTCAAAATGGATATAAAGATAATTAATGGAAGAGTCCAACTGCCCCTCGGCTCATTGTCAGGGGTTTTTCTTTATGACCAAACATGTTTCTTTCTAGTTTTAAGGGAGATAGGCTAATACCAGGCAGAGTTTATGTGTAATAACGACTCTTCCTTTTCCCCAAAGTAATCACTAGGAGGGGAGGAAGTGTGGCGTGGAGTGAGCACTGTCTTTGGAGTCACACAAGCCTGTATTCAAATCCAGGCTTAGCCAAGTACCAACTCTGTGACTTGAATTAACACTTAAATTTTAAATTTGTCCTCTTTGAAATTCAGACAGTAGAACCTGTTTGACAAGGTTTTAGGATTAAATGGATAATGTGTACTCATACCTAGCATTGTTAGGTAGCTCAGAATAAGCCCCAAGCAACTCATAGCTATTGTTGTTATTATTATTACAGATATTCTGTTTCTTAATTTAGGCAAAAACATTTATGTCCAGAATTAATTACCAACAGCTCACTTGTGCTGAGTGCTTGCTGATCTAAGTGTTGTGCAAAACAAGGCAACCTACTAATACTTTTCCTTTAGTCCAGGATTTCTTAAGGTGTGCTGTGGCCCACCTGTATCAGAATTACCTGTAGGCACTTGTTAAAACTGCAGAATCCTGTGCCCTAGCACACATATTGATTCAGAATCTGTTAGCTAGGCCAGGGAATCAGCATTTTGTCAAGCACCCACGTAATTCTTAGCACAGCTACTTCTTAGGGTATGTTAATAAGGTCTGATGGCTTGTAGGTCAAAGAAGGCACATCACTTGGTGTTCCCTGGTTCACAGAGCTGGAGTTTTGCCACTTGTCTCTTTGCTCTTCCCAGGAGCTGGCCATCAGCTGGTGCTACTTTTCCAGAATCACAGGGGCACAGAATGTTAGCATTTGAAACAGCCTCAAAGGTCACATCCAATATCTCCAGATACAAGAATTCCTCTTATGGAAACTTAGAAGTGTGCTGCGGATTCTCCAGAGGCATGGGGAAGGTGGGATAAAAGAGCAGGTGCCCAGGAATAGGGAGGCAGGAAGCAAGGATTGGCCAAGCACTGGACTAGCTGGCAGGATTTATGAGATGCTCGTTGTATGCAGATCCCAGCAATGGCTGTGGTGGGAAGGCACAGAGGAAGGAATAGATAGGGCTTGCAGTGTCTCTACCATGCTCAGCATCTGGACGGAAGCTGAGAAATCTAGTCAATCATTCCAATTTTCTAAATGACCAGATGTTTGATGTCAGATTTTTGAGAAGTTCAGGGTCTCTTTGGAGAACACAGTGGGGAGCAAGGAAAACAACAGGAAGAAAAGGAGGAAAAAACCCAACGAGATATAGGCTAGTGTTGGTTATTAAAGTAACGAATCCATTTAAGGAGTTCTACTGGGTGGAAAGTCTTGGCTATACAAAGAGTAATCAAACATAAATACTTCCCTCAAGGGGCAACATAATGTGTGAGAAAATTAAAGGCACTGGCACCAGATTCAAATTGTGTTTCACCACTTAGTAGCTCTGGGAACCTGGGAAGTGCCTTAATCTTACTCAGATTTCACAACTGTAAATAATGCAAATATTACCTACCTCTCTGGTTGTGGTGAGGATTAGATTAAATAATGTATGAAAGATACCCGGTACAGTGCCTGCACATAGAAGTACTCAACCATTGTTACAATTCTCTTCTGGAAGAGGGAACATAACTCCTATCCAATCACTTAAGTGCAGTGGCTCCGTTAATATCCAGTTAAGGTTGGTTTTGCTGTTCCAAGCACAGGGTGTTCTTGACTCTTGAAGATTGGAACCCAGGTGAATAATCGCCATGCTTTATTCAACCAATAAAAACTCACACAGCCCAGAAATGACTGCATTGCTTGTTAGTTCCATGAAGTTCTCCTTAGAACTTATTTAGAGTCCTTATCAAATAATCTTGAGTCATGTCACGTGAAGATAGCCGGAAAAGCTACCCATCCTTCTGAAGGACAAATCCACGTTAGGCAACTGTTTTGGCCCCTTTGTCTTATTGTTATTTTTAATTAGAAAAATACGGAAAAAATTAAAATTATAAGTTTTTTCCCATTTAAAAAGATTACAGAAAAATGTTCTGGTTTTGTGTAAGATAGAGTAAGCACACTCTAGTCTGTGTCTCCCACTGAATGCAAAGCCTGGACAAAATGCATGGGGCAGCTATTTGAGGACTCTGAAAAGTAGATAGTCTCAGGTGGATTGGGGGAAATGGTTAGAATTTAACACTGAATTGGAGGTGAGTTTATCATTTCCACCTTTTCTAGTATTTCCCTGAATTAAGTCAACACCAGACCTGGAAGTGGGCAGTGGGATGTGGACAGAGAGAGGTCCAGGAGAATTCCTCTAGTTCTGACTTGAGTGGGAAAAAAACACCTAATATTTATAAAGAGTACAGAAATCTCTCATTTTTCTTTTCTTCCATTTTTAGTCTTTTCTTCATTTTCTTTTGTCCTAGCCCAAGTAATCCCATGGCAGTAGCAGCAGCAGTGGGAGCCTGCAGGAACCTAAAACTCCAGGGAAACCCCTTAAGGTGGTTTATGAACTCCAGGGCTACCTCTCTGAGCTGTGTGTGGTGTGGACTTGACCCAGAGTAATATGTATAGATTTTGAGAACTGAACTACGGCATATATCACTACCCAAGTCCCAGACTGGCCATTAGGTGGTATACATGTGAAATAGATGCAAACAGCACTACACAGGCTTTGAAAAATGAACTGCTATTGGAACGATAACCTTTATAAGGCTAATAAAAACTTGTGGCCTAAAACAAACTGAGTCACTTGTTTGCTAACATGAAAAAAAAATGCATTCTTTGTAGTATTTAAATGCAACCGAAAATCTCAGAAAGTAATACTCAATATGTCCAGGATACAATTCAAAATTACTTGGTGTACAAAGAACAAAAAACACCTCAACCTGTATGGAAAAAGACAATCAACAGAAGTCAATGTCTAGCTAACGCTGACAAAATTTTAAAGCAGTTATTATAAAAATGCTCCAACAAGGGAGAACACTCTTGAAATGAATGAAAAAATTGAAATTCTCAGCAAAGAAATAGTAAATGTAAAAAAAGGGAACTTGGGAAAAGAAAATTTGTTAACCCCAAACTAAAAACAAAACTTCACTAGATGGACTCAATAGCAGAGTAGAGATGATAGAAGTGAGTCAAAACATGAAGATAGATCAATAGAAATGATCTAATCAGAACAGCAGAGAGAAAAAAAGATTAAAAAAAGAGAATAGATCTCAGGGATCTGTAAGACAATAACAAAAGCTCAGATATTCATATCATCAGGGCACCAGAAGGAAAGGAGAGTTTGAGGCTAAGAAAAAATTGTCTGAAAACTTTCCAAATTTGGTGGAAGTCAGAAACCTACAGATTCAACAAATTCAGTGAACCTCGAACCAGGTAAATTCAAAGCAAGCCACACCCAAATCATAATTAAACTGCTGAATATTAAAGACAGAAAAATTGAGAGTAGCAAGAGAGAAATGGTGCATTATCTGTAGGAGAATAATGATTCTAACTGAATTTCTCTGATTACTCATCAGAAATCATGGAGCCAGAAGAAATGACATTTTTCAAGTGCTGAAAGAAGAAAACTGTCCATCTAGAATTCTAGATCCAGTGAGAATGTTTTCCAGGAATGAAGACAAAATAAAAAATTCTCAGATGAAGGAAATAGAAAAAAGTTTGTTACTAGCAGAATTGCTCTAAAAAGAATTGCTAAAGGAAGTCTTCAGACAGAAAAGAAATTATACTAGAAGGAAAATTGGAACATCAAGAGTGAAGGAAAGGTAACAGAGATAATAAATATCTTGGTAAATTTCATAGACTCTTCTCCTTTTATTGAGTTATTTAAAATACGTTTGATGGTTAAAAACAAAAAAATTATAACGTCGTCTGATAAGAGTTTTCAACAAATGTAGATATAACATAGGACAACTAAAACATTAAATGGGGAGAGTAAGGGGGCCCATATGGGGGGGGTAAGGTTTCTACATTCCACTTGAAGAGGTAAAATATTGAATTAAATTAGATTGGAAAAGTTAATTATGTATATTGTAATTCCAATAGCAACCACTGAAAAACATATACAAAGAGGTATAGTAAAAAGTGCAATAGATAGATTAAAATGGAATACTGAAAAATGTTCAAATAATCCTAAAGAAAGCAGGAAAGGAGAGAGGAACAAAAACAGGGGGAACAAGTAGAAAAGAACAAGTAAAGTGGTAAACCTAAATCCAAGCATATTAATAATTACATTATAGAAAACTCTTTTCAAATGTGTAGGTTAAAAGCAAAAGGATGGAAGATGATTTCTCAAATGCCAACCAATGGAAAGAAGGAGAGGGGTTATATTAGCATGAGACAAAGTAGATCCCATAGAAAAATGAATTGCCAGGGATAAAGAGGCACCTTAAACATCACATAATGAAAAAAGAATCAATTCATAAAGAAGACATCCTAATCCTAAGTGTTTTGCCTCTAATAACAGAGCTCCAAAATGTATGAAGGAACCAACTGACAGAACTAAAAAGAGAAATAGACAACTTCACAATTATAGGTGGAGACTTCAGAAGTCCTCTCTCAGTAATTGATGGAACTAGTAGACAGAAAATCAGCAAGGGTATAGAAGAACAGAATGACACCATCAACCGACTGGACATAATTGCCATTTAAACACACTCCACCTAGTAACAGCCGAATACACATTCTTTTCAAGAACACATGGAACATTCATCAAGATAGGCCATATCCTGGGTCATAAAACAAATCTTAACAGATTTAAAAGAATTGAAGTCGTACAAGGTATGTCCTCTGACCATAATAGAATTAACTAGATAACAGAAAGATTTCCAAAACATAGGAGGAAAAGGGAAAACCTTCATAACTTTGGGTTAGGTGAAGAGTTCTTAGATACGATAGCAAAGCATGGTCCATAAAAGAACAAACTGATAAGTTATATTTCATCAAAATTTAAAACCTCAGTTCTTTGAGAGACACTATTCAAAGAATAGAAAATTAAGCTACAGACTGGGAGAAAATATTTGCAGATCACTTCTCTGATAAAAAGACTTGTATACAGAATATATAAAGAACTCTCAAAACTTAATAATAATAAAATTAAACATGGGCAAATCATTCGAGCACTTCACCAAAAAAGATGTACAGATGGAACATAAGCACATGAAAATACACTCAACACTATTAGTTGTTAGGGAAATGAAAAACCGTAATGAGATATCACTACACTCCTATTAGGATGGCTAAAATTTGTAAAGACCAGGAACAGTCAGAGGTCCAGCATGGCTCTGGGTGGGAAGGAGCAGGGAGTGTGTAGGGGGATACGGCGCAGGTGTGGTCAGATCACGGTGAGCCCAAGAGTCCAGGTCTTACAATCTCTAAGTTATTCCTTAGTGTTTGCTAGGGCCAGAGGTGGTCCAGAATGAATGAATGAAATGAAATCTTACATTTCCCTCAGGACGAACAGAGCTTCATTTTGAGATGCTCACTTTCTTCTCTTAGATGTTCCCTAGACTCTTGTGAAGGAGGAGGTGCAAGCTCTCAAGGCTCCTTATTCAGAAGATGAAGGGCTTGCTGTAAGGTTTTGCCTAAGCAACGTGAGTGAGGTTGGAAGTTCTCATAAAAAGGATGCTCAATATGAAAATAAGCGGGGTTTTGAGTTTTCTTCGCACTTCTCCAAGGACAAAAACTTTGGCCACACCGCATGGCTCCTTTCCCTAAGCACTTACCCTTTCCTCCTTCTTTCCTTTCCGTCCCAGTCCCACCCATTCCTGATCTGCCTCTTAAAGGCATCCATTCCTAGTTTGGCTGTATAGACCACTTATGTACCTTACTCCCAGTTTTGGAGGCTTATCTCTAGATTCCAAATCCTGGTGGCTGTTGGAATTTGGGAATTATTTTCCTTTTATGCCTTGACTTCTCTTTATGCTGCATCCAGTATCTCTGAGTACAAGTGTGAGCACTTTTGAAATATTCAGTAATTATTCCCTAAGATGGTGTACAGGGAGTCCTGGGTAAAAGCTGCACGCAGAGTTCATAGCCTGAAGTTATAAAGGAAAGAGTTAAGCAGTGCTCACACAATGCATTTATTGATTCAAGAAATGTTTATGAAATACCTATCGTGTTCCTGGTACTGTTTAAGTTTAGCAATGAACTATAAAGGAAGTTCCATTCTGGCTAGGGAAGAGAGGCAAAGAAAAAAAAAACCCAAAAATATGGTATGTCAAATGATAAAAAGCATTGTGAAGACAATCAGGGCAGGGGAAGAGGGGTGGAGAGTGACAGGTGCAAGGGGATGGGGAGAGGCTGCCATTCTACAGAGGGTGGTCCGGAAGTGCATCTCTGATTAGGTGACATTTATTGTTTTTAACATTTTTAAAGACTTTTTATTTTATATTGGAGTATAGTCGATTAACAATGTTGTGTTAGTTTCAGGTGTACAGCAAAGTGACTCAGTTATGCATATACATGTATCTATTCTTTTTCAAATTCTTTTCCCATTTAGGTTGTTACATTATATTGACCAGAGTTGCCTGTGCTATACAGTAGGTCCTTGTTGGTTACCCATTTTAAATATAGAAGTGAGTACATGTCAATCCCAAACTCCCTAACTGTCCCCCCGCCCCGACCTTCCCCCCTGGTAACCATAAATTCATTCTCTCATTCTGTAGGTCTGTTTCTGTTTTGTAAATAAGTTCAATTGTATCATGTTTTAGGTGACATTAAAACAGAGACCTGAAGGAGGCAAGGGAGTGAGCTGAGAAGAAATCTGGGGTATGAGTATTCCAGAGAAATGGAAAAGGATGTGGAAGAACCCTGAGGCAGTGTCCTGCCTGCAGTATTTGAGTCACAGCGAGGAGCTGAGCATGCCTGGAGCAGGCAGAGACAAGACAGGAAACAGAACTTGTCTTGGACGGTGCAAATACAGAGACTCTATTGATGGCGCTGCTTCAGAAAGTGAGCACAGGGTGTTAAAGGGGAGAACAAGGAATATTGAGCCCCCAGAGAGAAGCATCTGCGGGAAAGCTGCTGCCATCCCTAGGTATGAGAACAAGGCGTGGGGCACGGAGCCCTGTGGGAGGTGGGTAAGGAAGGAGGGCTTCTTGGTGGGAGCTGTGGGAGGGTAGGGGCACAGTCAGGTCCTCAGAACCAGGCTGAAGCACGGAGGCGGTGGGGAAGAATATTCCCGATCTTTCTTCCCCCTGCCCTCAGATCTCCTACCGGTGCTTTCCACTGACTGAACCCAACCACACGCCAACTGTAAATGCTGTCCTCAAGGCCCAGCCTCTGAGGGCACAGAGCAGGGCAGAAGGGTAGAGAACAGCTCGGGGTGGGAGGTGGCACAGAGACTGTCTAGCATTGAGAACAAGAGGAAGAATGGCTACTTGGTAAAAGAAAAAGAACAAATAACTTTTAGCTCAGAGGCATTGAGTGAAACGGCCAAACCAGATCATACAGCTGAAAGCAAGTCCCCTTTTGTGTTTCCATGAAAAATCTGGGCAAGAGGTCTCTTCAGGGGAGGATGATTGACCTCTTTTATAACGGTGAGGTGACCATTTGTATGGTCTATAGAACCTGGTTCCTGTTCCAGTTGGCTCTGTACACTGAGTTGTACATTAAGTTCTGGTATGCCATTTTTAATCTTCCTTCAATTATTATTATCTCACTTAAGAATTAGACATAGTTTTTCTTCTGCCCAGGTTGCTTTCCTGCACAAAGCTCTTTGAGGAGAATATCATTCCATTCAGTTGAAGAGATAGCTTTGGATTTATTGTCAAATTTAGACAAGCTTGATCATGAGGATAGGAGCTTTTAAAATGAATGAGAGTTTAGAGATAATAGGCAGTTCTGCTCCAAGCCAGAAGCACGAGGGGGATGCCATGTAGAAGTCCCCATCTACTCAGAGAGCTAGTGGCTCCAATTCCCAATCAAGATCTTGCCTGACACTCTCTCCAAATACAACCTCTCCTCAAAAGGGGTAAGCTGTGACAAAGTGAGAGAATGGCATGGACATATATACACTACCAAACGTAAAATAGATAGCTAGTGGGAAGCAGCTGCATAGCACAGGGAGATCAGCTGGGTGTTTTGTGACCACCTAGAGCAGTGGGAGGGGGGGGTGGGAGGGAGGGAGATGCAAGAGGGAAGAGATATGCATATATGTATAACTGATTCACTTTGTTATAAAACAGAAACTAACACACCACTGTAAAGCAATTATACTCCAATAAAGATGTTAAAAAAAAACAACGTGGTGCTGTAGATTAAGGAGAGACTTCCTCGGCAGCTGGCTCTCGGTCTGTCTGGAGAGTCAGTCTGGAAGGTCTCTGGGGGCCCTTTGACCCCAGGGCTCACCCTGGGAGTGCCAGCATATTCTGCAGACCTCAAGCATTCTTCCCTTCCTCTTGGTCTGGTGCAGGCTGGAGTAGTTGTGGAGGGAAGGGAGTCCCAGTGGCTCATCAGGCTTGCACTGTTTGGTTGTAGGGGAAGGACTGAACTGACAATAGGAAAGGAGAGAGGGCAGTAAAAGCAAAGATGGGATGGAGCTCTCTCCAAGACTTCTCCTACCTCAAGAAAACAAGCAAAGGGTAGCCTTCTGGTAAGGGAAAGTGGATCACGGTGATCATGGATAGCTCATAGAGAAATGTGGGTCCTGTGTAGGAAGTTTGGCACTCAATGCAATAATACACGTGGAGACAACTATCCCTCTTTTAATTTGTAAACACTTAGAAAATGGAAAAAACTTTTTTTGTTTAACCCTTTCAATGTTAGCTACATTTGGAAAACCTCACTTTGCAACGATCTTATGGGAATGGTTTAGGATATTCCAGAACAGAAAGTCTATGCTGGGATTTGGTGAGTTGGCTAGTGGGTATGTTAAGAGTGAGTAGAAACATTTCATCTTCATTTATTCTTCCAGCTTACTTCAAGAGGGAACGGATGCACATGGACGTAAGATGTTCTTGGTCCCTCTATAAGAAATCTCACATTCAGAATGTAAGTTGGTGCAGCCACTATGGAAAACAGTGAAGAGGCTCTTCAGAAAACTAAAATTAGAATTACTGTATGATCCAGCAATCCCATTCCTGGGCATATACCTGGACATATCTGTAATTCAAAAAGATAAATGCACCCCCATGTACAAACAACACTGTTCACAATAGCCAAAACATGGAAACAGCCTAATGTCCATTGAAAGATGAATGGATAAAGAAGATGTGGTACATATATACAATGGAATATTACTCAGCCATAAAAAAGAATGAAATAATGTAATTTGCAGCAACATGGATGCAACTAGAGATTATCATACTAAGTGAAGTAAGTCAGAAAGAGAAAGACAGATACCATATGATATCACTTACATGTGGAATCTGAAATATGGCACAAATGAACCTGTCTAAAAACAAAAATAGATTCACAGGTACAGAGAACAGACTTGTGGTTGCCAAGGGAGAGGGTTGTGGGGGAGGGATGGACTGGGAGTGTGGGATCAGCAGAGGTAAACTATTACATACAGGATGGATAAGCCATAAGGTCCTAGTGTAGAGCACAGGGAACTATATTCAATATCCTGTGATAAACCAGAATGGAAAAGAATGTTAAAAAAAAGCATGTCTATATGTGTATAACTGAGTCACTCTGCTGTACAGCAGAGATTGGCACAGCATAGTAAGTCAAGTATACTTCAATAAAAAGAAATTTAAAAAAGAGAGATGGGATATAATTAACTAATTTACTTTACATAGAAAAATCTTTTACGAAACACTCCATATAGCCTAAGTTGAGTTAATGGTTGTAGCACAGTTTTCTCATTCATTAAAAGAGAGACAAAAGAAAAAAGAAAAGAAATCCCACATTCAGCCATGGGTTTCTTAAATGATGGTTTAGGGTTCTCAAAATGAATTTTAGAGTGATCCAATGAAGAAAAATTAGTGCTGAGTCAGTTTATTCTTGAACAAGAAATTTATCTTTCACTTTATCCAGTATAAGCTTTGCAGTTTTCAGTGGAAATCTTTAAATTTCAGATTGCTTATCTGTAGAATGGGGTCAATATTATTACCACACTGGGTGACCGTTAGGAATAAATGAGAAAACGGCAACAGAGGGTCCTCAGTCAAAGTTTATAAAATAAAAATATGTATGAGCCTGCACTCTAGAGCCCGCAAGCCACAACTACTGAGCCCGTGAGCCACAACTACTGAGCCCACGTGCCACAACTACTGAAGCCTGCATGCCTAGAGCCCATGCTCCGCAACAAGAGAAGCCACTGCAATGAGAAGCCCGCGCATTGCAACAAAGAGTAGCCCCCGCTCGCTTCAACTAGAGAAAGCCTGCCTGCATCAACGAAGACCCAACCGGCCAAAAATAAATAAATTAATTAAAAAAAAAATATGTAGGAACCAGGTCCTGTGTCAGGACCTCTCTAGGGAGGAAGACATGGGAAAATATAAGGAAGGAAATAAGCAGGATTCTTGGAATAAACATGCACTGAATTCTATTTTTTTTCTTTTTCAAAACAGTGAATTAGAGGTCAAGGCTAAAGTGAAAGGGAATAAAAATGACCGGAAAGGCTGATGAAAGAAGATCTACTAGACAAAATCAGGCACCAAATCATTGCTGTTAGGGAGGAAGTGGCAAGCAAGTTAGCTGTAGCTTTTACAGCTCCCCAAACACTGTGACCAAGAAAAAAATGTTTATTTCAAATTTGTATTTGCTTTATGCCTTTGTCCTTATGACTATGTTTTTCATGACCAGTTGTGGAGAAGCTGCTTGGATTTTCCAAATGTGATATAGGATGTATACCTATATGCATATTTAATTCCATGTTAGGAAGCTGCTAGTAACAAGTGGGGCAGCTGATAACGGTTCTCAAATGGGGGTCTCTGTATTTGCTTTAAAGTTTTATTATTTTAAAATTCTTTACTCTAGAATTTTTCAAACATATACAAAAGTGGAAAGAATAGTACAAAGAGCCTTAATATACCTATAGCTCCAGCAATTACCAGTTCATGGCCACTCTGGTTTCTTCTGTGTCACTTTGCCTCCCTCCCCTTAAGAAATTGATGTCAACACAATATCATTAACTAGACATCAGATTTTACTAGTTTTTGCATGCTCTTAGTTTTCTTGTATGTCTTTGTGTGTAATTATATGGCATTTTATCCTATATATGGTTCATATAACCACCACCACAGTCAAGAGAAAGAAAGGAATTCTTTCTTTCCACACCACAAAGGAATTCTCTCATGCTAGTCCCATCCCTTGAAAGTCACACCCTCCCTTGACTTCCCTAACCCCTGGAAACCACTTATCTGTCCTACATCTCCACGGTTTTGTTTTTTTGAAAAAATCATATAAATAGAATCATACAGTATGTAACTTTTTGATTTCTCTGTATTTTTCATTGCTTTTTTTTTTTTTTTTTTGCGGTACGCAGGCCTCTCACCGCTGTGGCCTCTCCCGCCGTGGAGCACAGGCTCCGGCCACGCAGGACCAGTGGCCATGGCCCACGGGCCCAGCTGCTCCGCGGCATGTGGGATCCTCCCAGACCGGGGCACGAACCCGCATCCCCTGCATCTGCAGGCGGACTCTCAACCACTGTGCCACCGGGGAAGCCCTGCTTTTTAAGAAATTTTTCATGTGAGCAGAGAATATGGAAATAACCATCTAAGAAAATAAAATGCCTACCTGCCAATTTTAAACAAATGGATGTTTATTTATTCAACACATATTTATTGAGGATCAATGATGTGCTTGTAACTCAATGGTAGATAAAAACAAACTGTTTCCTTACAATAGTGTGTCATGTGTGTTGGTATGGCTGTCAAAGTAGTGCCTGCAGATCATACAAGCATTCATTCTTTCAGGAAGAAAGGTTTTGCCTGGAATTCAGTCTGTGCTTCTGTCTCACACCGTGTCTGGGACTCACTAACTCCACCCAAGAGATCAGTCCTATCCCAGGCTTTTGAACCAGTTCTTACCTGAAACAGAAATGATGTCAAGAAATGATGATCTGGCCCAGAATCCTGGGATTTGGAAGACTGTCCCTTACTCTGCTCACTTCACTTGGACTCTGTGCCCTGGTTCTGATAATGGAGACTCTGTATCGAGTCCAACCCAGTACTCACTTCGTATGCCATTCTTGATAAGTAGATTCCCAGCACCTGGTCACAGTTTTAGTCACTTGCTTTGTGGCCAAGTGCCTGTAGGGCTATGCTTGTGCTTTTCTGTGCCAGTCCAGAGTCCTGATTCTAACACCAGCCTTGAGGGATGCTGAGACGACACTGGTCCCTGCCAGGCTGCCGGCTGGTCTGTAGGTCTTAGTCTGCCCTGCTCCTGAATTCCTGGTCCCCTTTCCCAGTCTGCTGATTGGCTCTCAACCCTCATGCCTCCCTGGACTGCCACCTCTCTCAGAGCTGTTTCCTCTGCAAACCAAATTCTTCCTGCCAGACTGTACATAACATGCACTTCTGGCTGGCTCTCTCCCTATCCATGGAAGGGTTCAGTTTCCAGATCTTGGCCCTTTGGACAGCCCTGTACCACATGACTGGGTCATAACCTGCTATGTCCCAAGATATGACACGATTCTTTTTTCTTTATAAATCTCTGCCCCTGAACTGAAATGACAACAGATGGGAACCAGTCTAGATCAATTCCTTCCTGACCAGCAGTGATGTGATTCAGAAAAAGAGGCAAGAATTATGGCTTGGTGGAATGAAAAGTATATTGAGGTTCCAGAGGCCCAGGTTTTAGTCTTAACCTGTCACCAACTAGCTGGTGACTTTGGAATGACACCCCCTTTCTGGAGCTTAGAAGTATTTATCTGCAGAATAAAGGAAAGATCTCTAGATACCTAGATACGACATTAGTCATTATGTCTCCTCCGGCTCCTCTTGGCTGTAACAGTTTCTCAGACTTTCCTTGTCTTTGGTGAACTTGATAAAGTTGAGGCATACTGGTCAGAAATTTGGTAGAATGCCCCTCAATTTGAGTTTGGCTTCTACACTTGTCGTGGCTGGGCTGGGGCTAGGGATTTTGGAGGGGAAGACTACTGAGGTGAAGCACCATTCTCAACACATCATATCAAGAGGACATGCTATCAACTTGACTTATCACTGATGATGTTGACCTTGACCATCTGGCTTAGGTAGTGTTAACCAGGTTTTCCACTGTAAAGTTACAAAGGTTACACAAGTCACTAAGCATACCCCACACTTAATGGGCAGGGAGTTCATTCCACTCCTTGAGAGGGGAGTAGCTACATAAATTATTTAGCATTCTTTCGCATGGGAAATTTATGTACTCTCTCCCATTTATTTACTTATTCAATTATTTATTTGCATCAGGATGGGTTCGTGAACACTTATTATTATTATTTTGCGGTACACGGACCTCTCACTGTTGTGGCCTCGCCCGTTGCGGAGCAACAGGCTCCGGACGCGCAGGCTCAGCGGCCAAGGCTCACGGGTGCAGCCGCTCCGCTGCATGTGGGATCTTCCCGGACCGGGGCACGAACCCGTGTCCCCTGCGTCGGCAGGCGGACTCTCAACCACTGTGCCACCAGGGAAGCCCCGTGAGTACTTATTTTATACTTTGGAATATGTCATCCAATATTGTGTTATTTATTTCGTTGCTCAAACTATTCTAGCTTTGGCTGTATTGTTTTGCTTTTTGAGCACTCCCTTACTTTCTGGAGCTACAAGATGCTCCAGGCTCATCTTGTATTTTCCTTTCCCTAGTCCCAGAATCAACCATTTCTCCAAGGGGTCCTGCTTCCTCTTGCTGTATAATGGTATTAGAAACCAAGATGTGGATGAGGGGTTGCTTGTTGTTACTGTAAGTGTCATTGTTTCTAGGCCCTCTTAGTGGTCAGAGCAAGGAAATATCTAAGTATATACTAGCCCATACATATCTATAATTTTATATATATATATATATATATCCATCAGTATCCATATTAAACTAAACATGAGTTCCTACTGATATCTCTGACTATTCCAGTACCATTTGGTCCATTCTAGCTGCACCTCCTTCCTTACCTCTCACTCCAACAGTGAGAAACTTGGCTCCTACTATCTGATATCCATTTACTTATTTGTTCAACCCGGTACTTGCATATGGTGGTTTCAGAACTGTTAGTTCACCCACCATGAGGAACAACTTTACCAACTATAGTGTAATACAGTTCTTATGTATAGTTCTCTTACATATATTTTAATGTCAGATTATTTTTCCCAAGAATTTTTCCAACCAGTGGTGGACATCGAATGGCTCCTTCTTAAAAATATCTTGAATGTACTTAATGCCACTGAACCATACACTTAAAAATGAGTAAAAAGTCAATTTTATGTTATGTATATTTTACCCAATAAAAAATATTGCTTCACTTTCCTCTAGATAGTCCAATGAATTCATTTCCAAACCTGGCTGATTATCAAAATCAAGATCTTTATAGTATGAATCAAAAATCTGTATTTTTAACAAGTTTTCCAGGTGACTGGCAGCCACTGTATCAATGGATTTTTTCTTTTAAGAAAAGATGTAAGTGGGCGATCCTGAGATCCGGGATCTGCAGCTGCATTTCCAGCGCCATGACAGATGCAGGGATCCTCCGCGACCTTCCAGCAGTGCCATTTGTCTCTTCTGAATGATGAGGAGAGGTGTGGCCTTCTCCACAGGCTGGCCTGAGGACCTCAACCAAGGCTTGCCCTCATCACCAGCGCAGTTCTCCTGCAGGCCTGGCTTGGCCGCTCCAGCTTTGAGCTGCCTGGGCATCTCCCACAAAGATTGTGCTGAGTTGCAAAAAATTCAGAGCTCTGCCTCCCCCACCTTCAGCATGATCTAAGCACATCAGAGTTGCCACATGAAAGAAAACTGCTTGTTTCTCAGAGCAGTTTGCCAATTGGATAACCAAGTGTCACCTCCCAGCCCATAATAAAACCTGCAATAAAACCTTTATTACATTTCCCAGTCTGTAGAGCAGGCTTGCCTTGGACCAAGGACTGCTGAAGGAGGTTCCAAAGTGGGTCCCCAGCCTCTCCCTTGTGGCTGTCTTCTCTGACCCCTTGGAGGGCAGTAGCCTGGCAGTGAGCGGGGCTTTGATTCCAGAGCCTGACCTGGTCTGTGTAATTAGATGTTCTGGCTAGACCCTATCTCATGTCTGAGTCAGCCAGAGGACGGTGCAGTCACCATGTGCTGGGAAGTCCTGTGGGGGCGAGAGCTTCTTACATCCACAGGGAAAAGCATATAGAGACAGACACAAACATCTGGGTAGTTTTAGGTCCTCTCCAAATCACTTTCACCTGCACACTCCAAAACTGAAGTAAGAGAACTTCATTTTTGCTTGTATGAATTGATGAAATATCCTTCCTCTGTATGCAACTTTGTGTGCTTGAGTGTAGGGCAGGTAAAGAAAAAACTGTGGTCTAAACAGCTGACACTTCACAGATGTGAGACAGTGTGAGGGCAGCTGGGGATAAACCTGTGTGTTCTCACCTGTCAAAGGTCAAGATAGCCACTGTAGGACTCTTAGGAGAGAACTTGGGGTCAGAAGATAGGCTGGCCATTCATTTGGCGCAAAGATCTTGGGAAAGTCTTCGATTTTCTCTCTCGTTGAAAAAATGGAGTTCAAAAGATTGATGCAAAAATTAAATGAGCAAATGACCCTTGAGGTCACTGAGGTAGGTAATTGGATTGGATAGTAGATAGTATCAATCTACTTTCTCTAATACGCTCTGTGCTTTCTCCTGATCTTTCTCTCTCCTGTGCAATTATGCTGAGTAGCCTTTATTCACTGCTTGTGGCACAAAACACTCTCAGACTCCTCCCCTTCCACAATCTTTAGAATGACCTCTCTCTCTAAACCTACACCCCTAACTTCCTCTCCTTCTTAATTTCCCACTATTAGCTACTTCTCCCCTAAATCCACTCATATGCCCCTCTGAAGAAGTCTACTTACCAACTTCATTCAGATTTTCTTGCACCACTGCCCAGCCCACAGAATGCTCTGCCCCCTTTTTTTTCCCCCAGAACAACTTGTTTCAGAGCCCACATCCCACTTTGACCATACCGTGAGCATTTCAGCCCTCAACGAGTCTCTTCCGTCTGAAGTGTAGTCTTCACACCACACTTTTTCCGTCGTTCATATGTCTTAGCACCGTCTCTCCAGCAATGCTGTATAGTCCAGCTGCCCAGCGGAGTAGCGTGAGATCTATAGTACTTGCTCAATAAAAAATGTATTGACTGGCTTGCAATGCCATTGCTATAAGGCTCTTCTTCCAGACTTTTGGGTACAGGTTCTTTATCCAAAGTCACCTCTATTCCTCGGTTCTGACTGGTAATTTCACGCCATGCTATAGACAATGGACACTCTTCAGGTAAGTACCCTAACTATCCAGCATACTTCCAGTTTACTTCCAGCTCATCTCAGAAATACTTGAGGGGAGTTGTCTCCCCCTTCTTCTTTCTGCCTGTAGGTCTTCTATCTGCTGTGGGTTCAGGTGTCTGGGAGTTGAGTTTCCACACAGTTCCTAGTATTCAGTGTAGTAGAGAGAGAATTCAGGACATAGCAACTTGGGCATCCTAGAAAATTCTCAGTGGTATCCGAGCAGAAGGGCCTGGGAGATGTTAATTTGTGAATAATTCATGTGGTTATCACTATAATTCTACATAGATGCAAAATGTGACATCCTAGGAATGAGTGAAAGCAATGTTTGAAATCCTGGAAATGAATGGGGCAGACTATTGAGAGGTTCTGAACCAAGACCAAAGCTTTCCCTCTTCTCTGAGATGTAACATCTGGAAACTTCCTCTACTCTAAGCAGGAGAGTGAGTGGGCCCCAGAGTCTGATTGATTCTTTTCCAATCCTATCTCTGCTACTTAACAGCTGTGGGATTTGGGGTATTTTCTTGACCTATTTAAGCCTCAGTTTCTTCTGATGGATGATAGTTGTATTTATCTCAAGGGGTTAACTAAGCTCTGATAGTGCACATAGGAAATGCTCAATAAGTGTAAGTTATTATCACTATTACTGAATAACTGGGGCCATTTCTTACTTTACAAACAAGCCCATGCTCTTAAAATTATTTCCTTATCCCTTCTTCTGACTCAGACCATCCCTCAATTTTTCTCCTTCCCTCCATGGCCAAATTTGCAGAATAGTGTTGCTTAATGTCTCTGCTTTCTTATTCACCAAATCTTCACCTTTATAACTTGTCTTCCATTTTCATCATTCACAGAAGCTTCATATTTTAAAATACTTGATAATGTTCCAGTTTCAGATTCAAAAGATGACTTTGAGGTCTCTATATAGAATTTGGCATTGTTGAAGGCCCTCTCTTTCCTGATGTTCTCCCTTTCCTTGTCATTCCTTGGCCTACATAATATCTCAATATCCCCTAGTTCTCCTTCTTTGATTCTTCTTTGGCTCCTCCTCCTTTGACCAAATTCCTTCGGTCGGCTCCTGGCACTTTCCAGGCTGCTGTTCTCAGCCCTCAGCACTTCTTGACCCCTTGTCTCTCCATGAGCATTTCACACCCAGGGCTTGAAGTCAGTTCACTGCACAGATAGGTCCATGGTGCCCAGCTCTGTATAGCATCAGTTGCATGTTGAACAGGAAACACAGCATAATTTATGCAGGTGGTTCTGGCCACATTCCACTCAGCGCACAGTTAATGGGAAATGGGCCTCTAGTGTGTCTCTTATAACAGACCCCAAAACACACATACCTGCTGCTTCTTTCGGTGCCCAGATGGCCCCTCCACCTCTGTGAGAATCACTGGCCCTACTGGACTTCCGGCACAAGTGGATGTCAGTTGTGAATGTGCCTTCCCCCTAAGGGACTTACGGGGAGTGTTTTGCCTCTGCTCAGCATCGATCTTAAGTGCTGCTCTCAGAACCTGATCCCCATAGAAGTGGCATTGTATTGCTCTCCGACAGAGATTCCTGACTTGCCTCTTGGTGAGTAATTTCTCCTGGGCTCTAGACCCTTACATCTAACTGTGCAGATTCCACTTGTCTAAAAATAATTTTATCTATATGTCACTCTCCCAGTTTTACACCTTCTGTGCTCTTTATTGGCACATTCTGGAAAACCTTGAAACAACCTTTGATCTTTTTAATCTCAGGGCTTCTTTACTCTTTAGGATGCTGGAGATTTCTCCTCTGGACTCTGTTAATAGCTTTCTAAGAAGACTCCTCCACCTTCCATCGTTGCTTCTTATCTTGGCCCAAAAGTTCTGGAATGGCAGCCATAAAAAGAAATGGAATTGAGTTATTTGTAGTGAGGTGGATGGACCTAGAGTCTGTCATATAGAGTGAAGTAAGTCAGAAAGAGAGAAACAAATACCCTATGTTAATACATATATATGGAACCTAAAAAAAAAAGGTTCTGAAGAACCTCGAGGCAGAACAGGAATAAAGACGCAGACATAGAGAATGGGCTTGAGGACATGGGGAGGGGGAAGGGTAAGCTGGGATGAAGTGAGAGAGTGTCATGGACATATATACACTACCAAATGTAAAATACAGAGGTAGTGGGAAGCAGCAGCAGGGAGATCAACTCCGTGCTTTGTAACCACCTAGAGGGGTGGGATAGGGAGGGTGGGAGGGAGACGCAAGAGGGAGGAGATATGGGGGTATATGTATACATATAGCTGATTCACTTTGTTACACAGCAGAAACTAACACAACATTGTAAAGCAATTATACTCCAATAAAGATGTTAAAAGAAATAAAGAGCAGGACCAATTCTATAGCACCCTTTTAAAAAAACATTTTATTTGGCTCTACATTGAATACAGACTGAAGTCCCAAACCATCAACTTATTCCCTGAACAAATACCACTTCCCTGTTGCCAAGGCTTTGCCCATGATGTTCACTCATTAACGCTGAGTGTTCCTTCCCTGAATATTAAAATCCTAATTAGTGTCAGGACACTAATTCAGATGGCACTTCATCTGTAAAGGCTTCTTGGATCCCTTCAGTGTAGAATTAATGACTATCACTTGGGTTCCTGTTGCATTTTGTTTGTATTTTTGTGATGACACTTAGCACAGTCTGGCCAGTGGTCACCTTGTAAGAGTCTGTCTTCCTCACTAGGTGGAGGGCAGGGCCCGATATCTCAGTGCCTTTGTCATCTTTGAGTCCTATCTTCTTTCTATCTCTTCCAAACCAGCTCAGTGGTTTGCACATGGAGATTCACCAAAAATATTTGCTGTTGAAGCGAGTTTAATTTGAGTGTTGTTGGACTGAAGTATTTTCAAATGGCAGGTTTGGTTCCTTTGAGAAAGAACTTTGAGATCCTTGTCCTATTTTAAGGTAGATCAGGCTCTGGGGAGAGGAGACCCTGACTCTGTTTGATTGTGGTGTGTGTGTCACTCCCACTTCAGGCTCACATTGCCCTTTGGAGTCATTTGCCCAGGAGTAACTCGATCCACGGCCCATACCCTCTGAACTGAAGCTACTAAGTGATTTGGATAAATACAGGCTGATAGCCTGCACAGAGAAGTTGTGGGAGATGTCCAGTGTCACACAGCAAGCCACCAGGGCGGTAGGGACTAGGTCTACAATTCTCTCCAAGCTTATAACAAATGTTATGTAAGTTTCCAGATCACAGATATTCTCTAATGGTCATTTTCTCTGCTCTGATTGACCCCCACTGTGCTTTGGGGGATACATAGGAGGTAAGAATGAAACCGATTCTTAAGAAATCTTCTGGACACAAATGATGATTTTTCTCAGACCGCCTCTGTTCAGCTTTTTATGGCTCCACAACTTCTCAGTACTTCCTCCTTGGCCCTCCTTTCTGGCTCGTCATCCTCCATCCACCACTGAAACATTGGTGTTCCCAGGACTCACTCGTCACCTGTTCCTTGTCTGCTCTCATGACTTGAGTTTGCACCTCCAGGCTAAGGACTCCCACACCTCTGACCCTTGTCCAGACATAATTCCTGGCTTCCCAGATCCACAAAAACCCCCCAGTTCTATCATTTCCTGAATCCTATCTCCACTAAAGTGAGCTGGGCCAGAGGATTCTTATTTCCATTTTATAGGTTAAAAAACTGCTGAGACTCAGATTCAAAGGGCAGGCTTGAAGTCCCACAGTGTGGCAGCCACCTGGCAAGACCAGGACTCAACCCCTTGCCCTGTGTGCAGGGCTGTGGGCTTGTAGACATGACACGAGACTTTCACTCTCCCAGGGCCAGGCACGGAGCTCCTCTTCAGACCCAGCATGCTGCATCTTGGAATGGCTGTCCCCTCTGATAAGACGGAAGGCTCTCCACACCTATTCCCTTCTCTTCTGTACTCATGAAAGTTGCTTTCTCCTTTACCTTTCTCTTTACTCATGAATCTCTTTACTCATGGGAAACTCAGCTGGAATGCCTCATCTGCTTTCTTGCTTCTACTCCAAGATTCCCCTGCAGGCAGGAGAGAGGTGAAGGATCTGCACAGTTGTTGTGGTTGTTGTTGTTTTTGGTGGCGATGTGTGTGTGTGGGTGTGTGTGTGTGTCTGTGTGTGAGAGAGAGAGGTGGGGGGGAGGCAGGGAGAGTCAATGAAAGGGCTGAGGGTTGCTTACTATCACTACCTGGACCTTGATCGCTCTTAGGCTTTTCTGGACTTGGACACCAGAGGAGTGGGTTGTGGCCTCAGCTTCCAGGCATCTCAGAACTCGCTCCAAAAGTCCCCTTGTTCCCTCATTCCATTCTATATTCATTCCCTCTTCTCCTAGGAGGAGGCCTGTGTGGCTTGCTCTCTTGGTCACATTCCCCGAAGGGGAAGCACTTCATCCTCTCATCTGTTCCCAGCTCCTACTGGACCAGGTTTTAGAGCCAGATCCGAATGGGGGGCTCTCTGTCTTCCCCAGGCCTCTCCCCCAGTGTTCAGAGGCCTCGGGGAGCAGGGACCCTGTCCCGGCGCTGCCTCAGCTCTCTGGAATGCTTTTCATCCTCAGCCTGGGTGGACAGACAGCATCTTCCTGTCTGAAGCTCAGCTAAACAGCCCGCTGCTTCCTTCGGCTTCTCCTTTCCCATCCTCCAGGGCCCGTGAATACTGATGCCGTGTGAGTCCTGGTTGCACACGGCTGAGGGACTCAGAAGAGGTGGGCCATGTGTATGTAATTCGAGTTGGGTTTCCTCCGTTTACAGGAGAGGGAATGGAAGCTCTGGCTTGTGAGAGGCCTGCTCAGGGACAGACATGTAATTAACTAGCAGAGCAGAACTCGGACATTCTGACCCCGGCGTGGTGGTTTTTTTTTGTTTTTTGTTTTTTTCAGGGACCCAAGGAGACAAGGATGAAATAATAGGAAGTAAATGTGAGAGACCCATACATGGAATGGAACTTTTGGCACTTTTAGTCCTTTCCCAGAAAATTGAAAACACTGGTTTCCATCCAGAGGTTCCAAGACCTCTCATGGGTTTACTGGTACCTGTGTGGTCATTACCTACATACAAAAGCTTCTGGAAGGAAGACAGCCTGGGAGAAAATGAGCTCTTCCCTTGGGTTCAGGTCACTTATCCAGGGTCATTGCCTGTATGGGTCAGCCAGCATTACCTACCTAAGCTCCTGTAGTAGGATCAACAGAAGGTACATCCTCCACTCCAAGAAAACTCATGATTTTGTTGAGGAGATGGGAACCATAGAAATACAGTGGCTGAAGTGTCTGAGCCAGCATTACCAATCAGCTGAGGAGCCAGTTGTCTTCAAAATGTACCCCTAAGGGGGTGAGGTAGCCCTTAGGAGACCAGCTCCCTTTGAAAATAATCTATCTACTCTGATGCTAATTAGCACTGATGCTGACCACTGCCTTTGATGAAGCACCTCTCCGTCCAGTGGTGTGCTTTGTCAGGAAGCAAAACGTTTGGGGGAGCAAGTAAGACCTAGAAGAGAAGGGATGGATGTCTGGTGGGAGGAGGGCGCAGCCAAAGGAAAAGGGACTGAACTTGGGGTGGAGGGGGTGCCAGAAACAGCTGGTGCTGGTGCAAAGGGTGTGAAGGGCTCTACACCACTTGAGGGATGGAATCATGTCTGAGGCTGTTCAGGCTGCTATCACAAAATACCACAGGCTGATTAGCTTCTCAACAACTGAAATTTCTTTTTCCCAGTTCTGAAGGCTGGAAGTCCGAGATTAGGGAACCCTCATGGCTGGGTAAGGACTCTTTTCCAGGCCACAGGTTTCTCACTTATTCTCACCTGGTAGAAGAGGTGAGGAGCTCTATGGGGTCTCTTTTATAAGGGCGCTTACCTCATTCATGACCTAATCCCCACCCAAAGACCCTACCTCTGAATACCACTACCTTGGGCATTAGGTTTTCAACATGTGAATTTTGAGGGTGACGTAAACATTCACACCATAGCAAAAATTGCCTTTATTCTTATAATAAATTTACTATTGTAATAAAATTCTTGTATGTCCGACAAAATCTACGTCTAAGCCCCAGCTTGCAGGGTGAGTAAAAAATCCATTTTTGTGCCTCCCTTCCCTTTTTTAGGTTGTATTTTATTTTATGCCAGTCTATAATAAACAGACCTCTGATCAGCAGTCTTTCAGGACTTATTCTGAAGATGCCCACTGGGCAGGCCTGCATAGTCATTTAAATTCAATTTTCTAGGTGCCAGTTTGGCCATAGGACCTTGTCCCAGCTCCCAGAGTGCCAATATCTGATGCTTAGTCACTGGCCAACCATGCGGGAGCCCTGTCAGAGGTTCGTTTGGGATGCAGCCTTTGAGAAAAGGCACAGCTTCAGGCTCTCCTGGAACTTGTCACTCCCTTATCCTCCCATTATGAGAATCCAATGGTTTCCTCTCTGAAACTAGGCCACTGTCTTCCTTTCCTGGACGGCAGCCTCCACCTCTTTCTCCTCTTGGACAAACAGTTTGGAAATGTTTCAGTTGACTTAGACCATAACACCAACTAAACTAAATTCTTGAACCAGTGAGTTCCATTTTCCCCACTCAAGGTTCTAGGATGCATTGGCTCAAAGGGACTTTGGCAGTTCTTTCAAAGATGTTGAGTGTCTTCCATAATATGACTCATCTTTGTGGCCGCTGAGCTCTAGATGACTGGTTGAGAATTTTTGCATTCATCAAATGAACTTCATTATTCTCACTGATGGACTTGATGCTGAGTAAATGTTAAAAATCTGAACTTAACATAGAACCGATCCTATTCTTTTTTTAGAAAAATTATTTATTAAATTTATTTATTTTTAGCTGCGTTGAGTCTTTGTTGATATGTGCAGGCTTTCTCTAGTTGTGGCCAGTGGGGGCCACTCTTCGCCACGGTGCGCGGGTTTCCTATTGCGGTGGCCTCTCTTGTTGCGGAGCATGGGCTCTAGGCACGCCGGCTTCAGTAGTTGCAGCATGCGGGCTCAGTAGTTGTGGTTCACCGGCTCTAGATTACAGGCTCAGTAGCTGTGGTGCACAGGCTTAGTTGCTCTGAGGCATGTGGGATCTTCCCGGACCAGGGCTCCGATCTGTGTCCCCTGCATTGGCAGGAGGATTCTTAACCATTGGGCCACCAGAGAAACCCTAGAATTGATCTTCTGTTTTAGCTCTTGAGATTCTTCATAGAATTCTATTCAAATAAAATCCAAACATGTTTGGAAGCCACTGGAGAAGGTGGCCAGATAGCTCCCAGCTGGGGCAGCTTAGGGTTCGAAGCAGCTGTCCATATGCTGACTCCACAGACAACTGAGAGATGCCTGTCCCTTCTTAACGTTGACCAGTCTTCCCTCAGCCTCCTTGCATCACGGTGAGGCAGAAAGAAAGGGATGATGAAGCCAGCAGGGGGGCTGCTCCTCTCCCAGGAATTCAGGGTCGGTGAGATAATGTCTGTGGAAGAGCCTCTGCAGGGAAGTCTGCTCTGCAAAGACAAGGGGCACGCTTGTTATTCCTGGGCCTCCTGGAGCAGCCCAGGTAACTCGGCCCTTTCATCTTAATGGGCAGGTGATGCTGAGTCTAACTCTTTTCTCCTAGAGTTAAGGTTTTTCTTTAAAGAAATAATTAGCAGGTACTTTTAAACCTCTCCAGCGACTCATTCTTCTTTGAAATACTAACCCGAGGTTGTCTCCTTCAGAGAATAAAATAATGATGATAACAATTGATCTCATAACTAGAGCCAGGCCAATTAGCACATGCCCTATGCCCAGAACTTTAAAAAGATCTCTAGTCTCTTTTAGCTCCAATGTGTCCTGAAAGTCCATTGCCAGGGCTTGTCCTTCGAATGCCCTTTGCTTGTGTTTCTGTAGTAGAGAAGGGGTTAGGTGACAGGGATCAGAGATGGAGACCCCGCAGGCAGAAGCTTGGAAGTATAGTATAGTTTGAACTTCTGCCCCTGTTGTAGATAGGAGGAAATCTGTGTAGGTTTCAAGAGTCCAGAATCCATCCAAAAAGAGGATGGAAAAGGTCTCTTAATCATGGAAATTCAGAGTGTGTCATCTGTCTTTATGAAATCTCAAGGATGGTAGGAAGGACACATGGCTGTCTGAAGGCACAATGTCCTTTGTACTTGTAAATACAAAACCGTATTGATTTTCAAGAGCCCATTCTTTCCTTTTTTTTTTTACCTTTACCAACTTTGATTCTCACTGCAGCTTCTGTGAGGTATGTAAGAAAAGGATCATGATCAAGACTCAGGATGAGAGTAAGAGAGGACACCTTAGAGATTAGCTGTGACGAATTCTTCTGTTTTACAGATGGGAAAAGTGAGGTCCAGAGGTACAGTACCTTTGAAAAATGATTAGATGAGTTTTGGCGGACCTGAGATTAAACTCAAAGACTCCTGATTTCTTTGCCTTTCCCACTTCATAACTTCAGATATCAAAATTTTACTGTAAGGAACATGGGTCAGGTTTGGGAGTTACAGAGCCTATGATCTTGGAAAAGTATTTGAATTTCAGGTTAAGTTAAATCCTACTGTAATCTGGGTCCTCAGTCCCTGTTTCTATCCTCAATGGGAATGAAGAGTGGTGATCAGCAAAATTTCAGTTAGTTTACAACCCAGGCAATTCTTTCTTGGGGGCATACTTATCACTGTGTTTCCTTTTCTCCAAGCTTCCTCTTTCTCTTTAAATGTACGGCAATACAGGACTCAAGAGTTTTGGGAAAGCTGAATCTTCAGTCTTTGGTAGAGTGTTCCCATGGCCAAAATTCTGAACTATTTGGTGAGTGGGAGATTAGACCAAGTTGGTCAGTTGTTCAGCCAAGAGAACTGAATGATGATAGTATGGGAGTGGATTTGCACTCCATGAGGTTTGTAACCAAGGGTAACCTCATGTTACCTTAACATTTATCAAACAATGTTTTCTATCTAGGTTCTGGCCTGGGATGTATTAAGCTTGAACAAATTGCTTAAACTTGCTCATATGTAAAGAAGCCTCAACTTTCTCGAATATGCAATGGAAATAAAAATAATACCCACCTCCTAGGTTGTTAAGAGGAACAAATGAGATATGGCATGCACAACATAGCAAATCATCCGTAACAATAATTTTTGTTGCTATTGTTTTTTGGAATTGCTATTGGTTTCTTAATTCTTTTCAAGGATTAACTCATGATCCATCTAGTGGTGTGGATGGGTTGTGACTTGGGAGTTGTATGTGGGGGCTGTGATTCTATGCTCTCTGCCTTTCTTTCTAATGTCTGTTAACCAGCTTTCTAGGGCTTTCCCCTGGGCCATCCGTCTAGTGTTGTGGATGGGTTGTGACTTGGGAGTTGTATGTGGGGGCTGTGATTCTATGCTCTCTGCCTTTCTTTCTAATGTCTGTTAACCAGCTTTCTAGGGCTTTCCCCTGGGCCATCCATCTGTGCTGTCTTGTGTGAAGGACGGCCAGATTTATCTTCTCTCAGCTAAACACAGACACCAGGCCAATCTTTCTCTCTTCATGGCCAAGCCAGAAGAGATCCAATTGGAGGGGGACAGCTCACCATCTTCCACGCTTGTAAATGAGAGCTCTCTCCCTCACCCCGGGCTAAGTTATTCTGAGGCTATAAAAAGTTCCCTGTCCACTTCAAAGGATTTTTTATCAGCTCATCCATACAGATTCTGTTCAACTCTTCTCATTTTCAAAAGCAGAACAAGACCCCTTGGCTGAACCTCCAGTTAGGCTCTTACCTTCCTTAAAATATCTTTAACTTCAATTAAACTGATCCCTCTTGGCTCCTTTTAGCAAATAGGTTGTCTTCACAAAGAGTTCTCTGACACTGCCTCTCTGCTCCATCGCCACCCCCAAACCCAGTCCTCGATATATCATTCTATTCTGCAGGTGAATTTGCGCAGAGTTGAGCAATGTGGCTCAGCCGGGACCTGATGCCTCCGGACCTTATAAATCTACTCTTGTTTCAGAACACAGCCCACCCTAAGCCACTTCTGTGCCTTTTGGAGGGGGCAGTAATTTAAGCATTGACTTGGAAATTAACAGGCTGGGTTTTTAGGTCGCATTCTGTCATAGACACCCAAGTCTAGGTTTTGTTTTCCAGTAAGTAAAATGGGAGAAGTAAGCGTAACCATACACGATGATCTAGTACTTCGCTGTAATTGCCTGTTTCTAAGTCCGTCTGCCCAGTTGAGTGTGTCCTTGAGGGCAGGGAAAGTTTTCCATCTCTCTATACAAGATTCTTGGAAGACACTTGTTGAATGAAGGTACCTGAGCTCTCTCTCCTAGTACACTTTCCATCGTATCCATTTCTACTCATCTGTGCCAGACATGGCTTCTGTGCCTCCCCAGCTTCCCACTTAGCCACCTGCCCCTGCCAGGGCAACAGGTTCCATGTGATCCTGCACAATTTCATGGTAGGAGGCAGATCAACTGAATCCTGAACTCCCTGGCTTCCCACCTCATCCAGGTTGGGTGCAACCCTACCCTTCAGGTTGAAGGATCTGGCTTCCTCAGTGACTTTTGAAGGGTTCAGATGATGCAACCCAGAAGAGCAGGTGAGATAACTCTACAGTGGGTGAACTTTGTCCAATGAGAGAGAGGAAATACAAGGGTGTTTGCAGATAAATCCCTGCTTGTTTCTTCTCTCCAAGGGTCTATTTTTTCTGTACAATGTGTACAGAGATGTCCAGTGTGATTGAATGACCCTTTGGGCTTCTCTGAAACAGGTAAAACTGTAGCTAGGTTGACTGTTGCTTGCTATGGTCTAAATGTGTCCCCTTCCCCCACTTCATATGTTAAAATCCTAACCTGCAAAGATGATGCTGTTAAGAGGTGGGGACTTTGGGAGGTGCTTAAGTCAGAGGGTGAGGCTCTCATGAATGGGATTAGTGCCTTATAAAGAGGTCCCAGAGAAATCCCTAGCCCCTTCTACCATGTGAGAACACAGCGAGAGGGCACTGGCTATGAACCAGTAAGAGGGCCCTCTTCAGAGGTTGACTATGCTGGCACCTTGATCTTGGACTTCCAGAGGTGTGAGAAATAATTTTCTGTTGTTTACAAGCCACCAAGCCTGTGCTGTTTTGTTATAGCAGTCTGAATGGACTAATGTAATAATACATCACCTTTGTTTCTTATTCTTCCCTGTCTCATGTCTCTTTTCTCTCACTCTTGCTTCCTTGGGATTATACCTTCCAGTGAACTATTAACATCTAACTTTCCCCTCAGATCTTATTTTCTGGGGGAACCCAAGTTAAGCTGCCATCTGTCCAAATCAATCTACCCAGATCCTATTCATCCTTACAGGTTCATGGAAAGTTAGAACTAAAAAGAATAATGGTATCTATTTACCCATTTTAATGGATAATGAAATGAGGTCTAGAGAAAGAAAGTGACTTGTTCAAACTTAGTGGTTGGACTAGCACTAGAATCCAGGGTCCCTAATTCCTACCCCAAAATCTCAGAATAGGAGCACGGAAAAGGAGGAGAAAGCATTTTCTTCTTCCTGCCTTGTGGTTGATGATTTGTAAATGAAAGCTCCCACAATGGTGGGAACAACAGAGTGGAACTTCTTGTTCTTAGCTGGTCCCTGGGCTGGGTGATTTGTTGATAATGTAGGGCAATGTAGGGAAAACAGGACAAAAGATATTTTGTACAGGAAGGATCCATCTGTTTTGATCAGGAAAACAGAGACACCACCCCAAATGGGACTGAGAGTCTAAAAATCTGCCACACACAGGGACTTTGGGAGCAATGCAAAATGAAATGGTATCTTCACTTTCTTATTTGGGCTTCACTGCTTTCCTGGTTAAAAGCGAGGGTCTGGGCAAAACCTTTGGGAGGGACTTTTAGAGCTAACAAGTGAGTCTTTGTGCATGGCACCATCTGAGCTCCTTCCTCTTTTTCCCAGGGGTGAGACTGACAATTGTCAGTATGAGTGTTTATCCATGTGACTGATGTCTGTTTCTAGGATAAGAGAAGCAAAGAGAACAAGGAGCTCATAGAAACATAGAATGGAAGGGAACTTGGGGTTCTATAGTTAACCAGCTTACTTCATACAAATGAAGAAACCACAGACCTGACCAGGGTCAAGCAGCTGATTGAGGGCAGACCTGGATTCTGAAATAACTTAATTTTCTAATTGAGAAAGGTAATTTAGAAAAGGAACTTAAGTTTTCCAGAAGACTGGATAGAGAGGACTCTCTTCCTTCCTTCTCCCTCAATCTCAGGACTGACGAGAAAGACACACTCTGCTGTGTCTCCCCCTTCTACTTTCTTTCCTCCTCATGCTACATTTTAGCATGTTCTGTGGTCTCGAATGCCATGGCTCTTCCTCCTTCCCCTGGTTCTTTTCTGAGCTGTGTTGGGAAAAGTGAATACTTTGAGGGAAGCACTAGGGTGTTGTAGTGATGTAGACAGTGGATCTGAATCAAAAAACAGGACCATCTTACTACCCTGGAGCTTGGGTGAGTCAGGAGACACCTCTGCATCTCTGCTTTCCTAGCTCTAAAGTGGGGATAAGAATATCTGTTTCATAGGGTGGTGGAGAGGAAAAGGTGAGATAATGTATATATGTCTAAAAGTATCAGTTCAGGACCTAGGAGGAACCAGATTAGAATAATTTGAGGAGAGACACTCAATTTAGGATAATTCGAGGAAGGTTTACTAAAGAAAGGATTCTTTACAAAAGTGTGGGTAGAGTTTAGAGAAATCACACAGATAGAGCCATACCAACATTAGGACTACGGAGGGGTGGGGGGTGAGGAAGGCCTATTACAGCACCAAGGTAGAAGGGTGATGGGAGAGGGTAGTTGGCAGAACCTGGAAGGAGAAAATTAATGGTCTGTGCAAGGGCCTCAGAGAGGAGCCACTGAACTTCAGTTGGAGGAGGAATCCAACCCAAGGGTGACCTCTCAGAAAAGGAGTCAGGCAAACAAACCCCCCTGACCTCACTCTCCTCCTTCCCTTTCATCTTCTGCCAGGGCTGTATTGGCTGAACCCAAGGGGGAGTCATAGGGCATGGAAGCCTGTTGATGTGATCTATACAGGTCAGCCTCCCGGGGCAGAGAGCAGGGTAGAGAAAGGGAAAGAGTGGATCTGGAAGGGCAAATGGAAGATATCTGGCACAGAACATACCTGTTAAACTATGAAGTACTTGATGTAGGGTAGTGGATTCTGTCCTGTGCCAACCAGAACCACCTCAACTGAAGCTTGTGTTCCCCCAGATGATGTCAGTGTTGCTGACTGAGTCCCTCTCCAAGGTTTTACCCCTTGCCCAAGGACAGCCTACATCTATGATTGATCTATAAAAGTCCAACTAACTTGCCCAAATTCTAGGCAATTCAGAAAGACCATCTTTACTGCAGAGGTCCCTACAGGATGGGTTGAGGCTTTTGTTGCAATTGCATTGTGTTTCAACTTCTCCTTCTGTTCAGTACTGCTTCCTTCCCTTCTCAATAGTTGGCCCTGAGGGTACAACCTTGAATGCAGATCTTCAGCTCTGATTCTGGTTCCTGGGGAACCTGCGACACATGGCAATCTACCATTATTATTGACATGTATGCAATAGAATTTGAGCAACTGCTGTAAGCCCAGCCTTGCATCAGCTATAGTTTGTACAGGTTGTACAAGGTAGTCCGTGAGTACCTAGTCAAGCAAGTCAAGTGAGGGCTGAAATCCACTCTGTACAACACTCCCTACATTGTTTGGTATGGTTGCCTTTTTCTAATTTACAAGTTTCTCTATAGGGTCTTGCAACCTTGGCTTTAGATACTTTATTTTCAACGAAGCGTACCCAAGGATGAGAGAGAAAGGAAGAACAAAATGTCTGGGATGGAGTTGCAACATCCTCTAGAAAATTAAGGACAGGTTGTCTCTTTTTATAGACTCTAAGAAGATGGCATCGAGGGTGAGACAAAACTCCTCAATCGGCCTAAGGAATCTAGTTTGTGTTTCCTCTTACGTCCTTGCTGGTCTCATTCATCAGTGTGACCAGTTAGAGGTGATTTATAGAAGGGGTAGGATTTGCCTCTCATTTTAAATGAAATTCTCTTGAAAAATGAAAAGACATTTCATTTTTTTCTGAAATTTAAAAGCCGATTCTGCTTCTCCATAGTCACTAGAGGGCATCATGAAGAGTGCTATTAATTCACCTTTGACCTGCTCATTTTATAAGGAGTGAACTTAAGGAAGGGAGTGACCTTCTCCAGGCTCAGTAGCTCTTCAGTTGTAGACTATAAGTTCAGTTTCCTGACTCCCAGTCCAGTGCTCCTACTACGAACTCCATCAGGCTTCAGACCCATTGAAGCACTTGTATCTTATTTCAATGGAGAAGAAAAGTTGAGGAAAGGAGGTCAGGGAGGGAGTGATGGCCGTTTCCCCAGCAGTCCCAGCTCATCCTCCTTTTAACAAGGAGAGCAGTGACAGCGGATGTGCTTTCTTCCCTCCTTGGCTGCAAGTAACTGCTGAACTCCCAGGTCAGGACCCACAGAGGCCACAAGGAGCAGACAGAGCTAAGCCTTTGATGTAGCTCCAGAGAGGCCACTCTCCTTAACCAGTGGCTGGGGTTCTGCTATGTAGACATTTCCTGTCTTTCTTTTTCTTAAAACATTCCTGCTGGAGATAAAGTATTGTACATTTATAGCTTTGGTTTGCTAAGAACATCCCACTAGCTCATCTCATAAATCCCACCAAGCCTCCCTCCAGTAGCAAGTTATGGCCAGTCCTGCCAGGCCTGGGGCAGAGTGGGAGTCAATGATGGGTCTGTCCAGGGCCGTTGGTAGACCCACTCTGCACCCCTGGGAGTGTGTGTCTCCTCGTCCATCCTGCCCTCTGAACTTTGAGTCACAACATTCCCAAGGCAGTCAACTATTACCCCCAGAGATAAATTTATATTCATTCTCTCTCTACCTCTCCTTCTCCCCACTGCACCCACAATTCCACCCTGCTTTGTCATTCTAAATTTACATTAACTGCAAGCTCTTTCTAGTCATTGGTTCAAAAATCTCAGGCCAGGCTCATGCTTCCTCACTCAAATCATAGTACTTAACATTTATAGATCAAAGTTTGTCTTCCTAGTGAGTCATGAGACTTAGACAGATATTTCATCTATACTAGCTGGGTGTCTCTGCCTGCCTAGAAGAGAGATGAGATTTTTGGGGCCCAGAGCAGGTGGGAAGATAGGAAGGCAGCTCAGTCTTCTCTTCCTACTCTCTTTTTTTTTTGCCAGCATTGGGTTTCCTTAGAGGTTGCAAGTTCAACATCTTATTTAGTTGTCAATCTACTTCTTTGATTCCAAAATATTTTCTTCTTTGGATGGTCTTCCTGGCCTGTCTTTTCCAGGTGTTCTTCCTTGTGCCATCCATCCAACTTGTTTCTCTTGTTACCGTCTGCTTATTCTGAAGCTCCACCTGCCTCCCTATGCTCTCTCTCCTTCTGCCTCATTCTCTTCCCTTCCCATTTCTCCAGCTCACAGGACAACAGGTATAGCAGAATATTATTAGTAGAGTTACTTTAGAGGTTGAGCCAGGCACTCTCATGTCACAGAAGAGTCTGATACATGGAAGGGGAAGTGTCTTGACTACTGTCATTCAGATAGTAGATGCCAAAGTTGCAAAAAACCTCCCATAATGCCTTACTCTGCAACTAGTTCTCTTTCTATAATACCACATGGCTTCTCTTCTCCCTTGTTTTCAGGAATGTATCCCTAATCATTTCTTTTTTGCTCAAACATCTATCTTGGTCTTTTCAGACTCTATCTGTATCCCAATCCTTGAGGACCCTGAGGTGGGAGACAATGGGAGACATCCAGGGCCTCAAGTAGGAAGGCTTTGCCTTGATCACTAAGGTGGCAGGTTTGGAGCTTAATTCCAAAGCCAAGTTACATTTCTGATGTGACATACCACAAGTGTGGGTCCCAGGACACTTTAACCATTTGGGAAAATGAACAGTGATGAAATAACGTTGTCTGCCTGATACATGAAAGGAACAGAGGCCGAGAAACGTTCTCTGGATAAAGGGGAAAATGGAATTTTGTTCCTTTCTGAGCCATTCAAGGAGCACAAGTGGAACCCTTTTTCTTGGAAAGGGTGGGGAGGTGGGGTAGGGGCAGCAAATGGTAGACTTCCAAGTAACCAGAGGGGTCATGATTCACTTCCTCTCTGGGAATGACACATGCTTTGACCCTCCCTCTTTCTTCTCAAGAAACAATTGATACAGCCACTATGGAGAACAGTATGGAGGTTCCTTAAAAAACTAAAAATAGAACTACTATACGACCTAGCAATCCCACTACTGGGCATATACCCTGAGAAAACCATAACTCAAAAAGAGTCATGTGCTGCAATGTTCATTGCAGCTCTATTTACAATATCCAGGACATGGAAGCAACCTAAGTGTCCATCGACAGATGAATGGATAAAGAAGATGTGGCACATATATACAATGGAATATTACTCAGCCATAAAAAGAAACGAAATTGAGTTATTTGTAGTGAGGTGGATGGACCTAGAGTCTGTAGAGAATGGACTTGAGGACACAGGGAAGGGGAAGGGGAAGCTGGGACAAAGTGAGAGAGTGACATTGACATATATACTCTACCAAATGTAAAATAGATAGCTAGTGGGAAGCAGCCACATAGCACAGGGAGATCAGCTCGGTGTTTTGTGACCACATAGAGGAGTGGGATAGGGAAGGTGGGAGGGAGATGCAAGAGGGAGGAGATATGGAGATATATGTCTATGTATAGCTGATTCACTTTGTTATAAAGCAGAAACTAACACACCATTGTAAAGCAATTATACTCCAATAAAGATGTTAAAAAGAAAAAAGGAAACAATATCTCCTTCTGTGCAGAGCCATCTGTGCTCCTTCTAGGGAAGCTGCAAATGGCAGAGCTGAGAGAGAGACACCCATTGCCTGAGAACACAGGAGGCCAGCTGTGTGCTGATTTCCCCCAATAACTCTTATTCATCCCTAAGATCTCAGCTTTGATGTCCTTTTCGCTAGAGTTTCCCCTGGTCCTTCAGAGCCCTCAGATTCCTCTGTATCAGCTCTCATTGCCAACTGCAGCTTTTGCTCTTGCCACAATTGTGATTAGATCACTTACCGTATCTTGTTATTTAGTGTCTATCTCGCATTCTTGAACTTCACCTTCATGAGGGGTAGTGCTTCTCTTCATCATCCTAGTAATATAACAAAGTGTTTTGCCATTGTAGGAATTTAATGGATATTTATTATGTGACAAATGAATACGAAAGGTTGAATTTCACTGCAAGAGCCAAGTTATCACATTAGACAACAATGCCGGGCACCAGGCAATGACTGATATATTATCTGACCAGTGGAATAGTGGAATAGGTGAAGAATGCTTGGAGTTCAGAGATGTAGAGGTCACTGTAAATTGGGAAGGCTTCCTGGCTGCAGATCATAAGCGGGTGTGGGCCCTTCATTCCTCTTACATTCCAATCCATCAGGGTTTAAATCTACTGACAACTCTGCCCAGATTCTTAGGATGTTTTCATGGGCCAGAATACCAACATGAGTAAGCACTGCCACCATCGTGCTAAGTTTATCCAACAGCAGTTGCTGTGGTGTATTGGCCAGAATTTGTTGATGTCTTATAATGGCAACGTCCGAGTACAAGTTCCAGCAGCTGTTTTCCAGTACATTCTTAGGGTCATACTTCCAAGGTAGTGTTGACCCTCTTACTACCTTACAGTGAACAGCTAGCAGTTGGTGTGCCATCTTAGAAGCATCATCCCTCTGGAATAATCCATAATGCCCGAAGGAGCATACCTTTCAGTACTATCCACCTCACTATAGATACTTAACATTAGGGCAGACACCAGGTGGAACCCTGAACACTGCTGCCTACTCTGGGCAGGGCAGGGACAAACAGGGGTCTGGGATATGTAAATGGAAGAGCAGATATGACGGCTGTCTGCAAAAAGGACGATCTACAATAGGAGGCAGAATATCTGAGAAACTCTACATCTCTTTGCTACTATCATATGCTTAAAGTGTACTACAGTGCTCACCTGGAACTATAAGTAATAATTTTTTTCATTGCTAGTTACTCTTCCTTAGCTCTATGAAAACTGGCATGGTGATTATTCTGCATATTCTTTTTTTCTTTTAAAAAATGAGGTATAATTGACATACAACAAATTATTCATGTTTAAAATTACAAATCGATAAGTTTTGACATACATATATGTCCATGAAAGCATCATCACAATCAAGATAATATATCCTTCACTCTCAAAAATTTCCTCCAGTATCTTTGTACCTTTACCTACTGCTTGTCACTGTCACTTCATACTCAATCAACCACTGGGCTGCTTCTATCACTACAGAGAAGTTTTCACTTTCTAGAATTTTATATAGGTGGAATCTTACAGTATGCATTCTTTGTTGTCTGACTTATTTTACTTAGCATTTTTTTAAGATTCATTCATGATGATGTGTATCTCAAGTTTATAGTAGTTCATTGTAAGGATATAGCATCATTTGTTTACCTTTTCATCTGTTGATGGATGTTTGAATTGTTTCTAGTTTTTGGTTATTACAAATAAAGCTGCGATGAACATTTGTGTTCATATGTGTCTTTATAGATATATGGTTTAATTTATCTTTGGTGAATGTCTAAGAGTAGAATGACTGAATCACATATTTAATTTCTTAAGAAACTGCCAAACTTCTTTCCAAAGTGATTGCACCATTTTACACTTCCACTAGTAGTGTATGAGAGTTCCGGGTGCTCCACATCCTCATCAACACTTATATGATCAGTCTTTAATTTTAGCCATTCTGATGAGTGTGTAATAGTATCTCATTGTGGTTTTGATTTGTGTTTCCTAATGCCTAATGATGTTGGGCATCTGTTCATGCATCTATTTGCCCTCTGTATATCTTCTTCAGTGAAGTGTCTTTCAAATCTTTTGCCTATTTAAAATTTGTCTCTTATTAATGAGTTTGAGAGTTCTCTACATAGCTGGATACAATTCCTTTGCCAGATATGTGATTTGAAAGTATTTTCTCCCAGTCTATGATTTGTCTTTGTCTTCTCTTAACAGCATCTTTCAAAGTGCAGAAGTTTTAAATTTTGATAAAGCCTAATATATCAAGTTTTTCTTTTATGGGTCACAGTTTTGGTGCTGCATCCAAGAAGTCTTTGTCACAAAGTAGTTTTCTCTATATTTTTTTCTAAAAGATTTATTATTCTACACTTTTACATTTAGGTCTATGATCCATTTTAAGTTAATTTTTGTATATGACATATGGCATGAATTGAAGCCCCCTTTTTTTGGCATATGAATATCCAATTGTTTCAGCATCGTTTATTGAAAAGATTATATTTTCTCTACCGAACTGATTTTGCACCTTGTCAAAAATCAGCTGTTCATATATGTATGGGTCTACTTTTTTTTTCCATTTTATACATATTAGTATATATGTGTCAATCCCAATCTCCCAGTTCATCACACTACCACTACCACCACCACCACCCCCACCACCCCCGCTTTCCCTCCTTGGTGTCCATACATTTGTTCTCTACATCTGTGTTTCAGTTTCTGCCCTGCAAACCAGTTCATCTGTACCATTTTTCTAGGTTCCACATATATGCGTTAATATACGATATTTGTTTTCTCTTTCTGACTTCACTCTGTATGTCAGTCTCTAGATTCATCCACATCTCTCCAAATGACCCAATTTCGTTCCTTTTTATGGCTGAACAATGTATAGGTCTACTTCTATTTCACTGATCCATGGTCTGTCTTTATGCAAACGCTACACTGTATTGATTACTTTAGCTTTATATTAAGTCTTGAATTCAGGAAGTGTTAGATCTCCAAGTCTGTTTTCTTTTTCTTTACTTTTTTTTGCATTTCTATATGAATTTTAGAAGAAATCTGCCAATTTCTACAAAGCAGTGTGCTAGGATTTTGATTTGGAATGCATTGAATCTATTGCCTAATTTGGGAGAGAATTGATATCTTAACAATATTCAATCTTCTGACTCATGAACAAGGTATAAAGCTCCATCTATTTAGGTTTTCTTTAATTTCTCTGAGCAATGTTTTGTAGTCTAGGTATTGAATGTATTTCATCAGATTTATTCCTAAGTATTTTATATTTTTTGATATTATTGCAGATGGTATTATTTCTTAATTTAACTTTTGATTGTACATTGCTGATATATAAGAATACAATTTTGTATATTGATCTTGTTTCTGCAATCTTGCTAAACTCATTTATAAGTTCTACTACTCTTTTTTGTAGGTTCTAGGGAATTTTCTACATAAACAGTCATGTCATCTGTAAATAAAGATAGCTTCTTACTTCTTCCTTTACAATACAGATGCAATCTAGGTGCTTTAAATTTCCTTTTCTTGCCTTACTGTATTGGCTAGACCCTCCAGTAAAATATTGAATAGAAGTGTTGAGAGTAGACATATTGTATTGCTCTTGATCTTAGGGATAAAACTTTAATCACTCACCATTAAGTAATATCTTAGTCTGGTTTTAGTATCTGGCTAATGCTAGCCTAATGAAATGATTTGAAAAAATAGTCCTTCCTCTTCAAGTTTCTGCAAGAGATTGAGTAGAATTGGTACTATTTTTTTCCTTGAATGTTTGGTAGATTTCACCAGGGGAAAATATTATGCTTAGAGTTATTTTTTCTTTTGGGGGTATTAGTTTTTAACCACAAATACATTTTATTTTATAGATATAGAGCTATTCAGGTTGTCTATTTCTTGAGTAAGCTTTGATAATTTTTTTCTTTTAAGGAATTTGTCCATTTCATCAAATTTGTCAAAATCATCAGAACAAAGTTGTTCCTACCATTCCTTTATTATACTCTTAAGATCCATAGAATCTGAAATGATGCCATCTTCCTCATTTCTGATATAGGTAATTATATTTTACACCTTTTTTTTCCTGCTTCAATCTGGCTAGAGGTTCATATGTTTTATTGTCTTTCTCAAAGAACAAGCTTTTTGTTTCATTGTTTTTCTCTATTATTTTTCTGTTTTATATTTCATTGAGTTAGGTTATGTTCTTGTTATTTCCTTTTTTCTGTTTACTTTGAGTTCTTCTCTAGTTTCTTAAGGTAAAAATTGAAGAGTACTGGTCATCCTACTCTTGTACATTGTAACATTGTAACAAGGTATTTTATAGAATGTCCTTCTACTTGAGTTTGTCTGATGTTTTCTCATGATTAGTAGTTATGGACTTTGGGGAAGAATACCACAGGGGTGAAATTCCTCTTCAGCACATCATATTAGTGTCTACATGATATCAACATGACTTATCACTGGTAAGGTTAATCTTGTTTACTGGGTAAGGTAGTATCTGACAGATTATAAATTTTCTTTTCCCATACTGTATTTATTAAGGGTCACTAAGTCCAATGGAAGATACTCAAGGAGAAAGGAATTAAATTCCACTTCCTGGAGAGAGGAGTATCAAAGAATTTGTGGACCTATGCTAAAACCACTATAATAATTAGTAAATATTTTGGGGGAGATATCCTGAGACTATGTAAATATTCTGGTCTTCTTTAAAGCTTCCTCACTTATTTTATCATTCATCCATGTACTTGCCTGCAGCAATGATTACTGTGGTGTCCTAATGGTGATTTTCTATTTCTCTCACTCTTTCTACATTTATTTGGAATTTTTCTGTTAGAAAGATTTGTTCCTTCTCCCTCAGTTATTTATTTTCTCAGTCATTTACTTATATCAGTATGGACTCATGGATACTTATTTTATTCTTTAGGTTTTAATCCAATGTTATAATAGGTATTTTATTCCAGCTTTAGCCATTGGAAACTTTTTTCATGTTGCTGCCTATGTCCTTTTTATATGCCGTCCACTGGTTGACTTTTGAAAGTATTGTACAACATTCTGTACAGAGCCCACACTTTCTTTAGGACATGTCCAATACACCAGACAATGTGACTAGCTCACTCAACATTTCATATATTTCTGAAATAGATTGCTGTGAGATAAACGGCCTTGAAAATAAATAATTCTCAGGAAATTATTTGGCTGCTCAAACTTGACTTATATACATAAGTGAATATAAACCTTATTTTTTCCTTTTTACTACTACTTTTACTTTAAATTTCTAAGGCCAGCTCTCATGCTCCCATCTCAACAACTTCCTGTTTTTGTTGCATGTTGACACAGCTCTGAAGTTGACTGGCCTTCATTGTGCTTTTTGGGAAGGTTATGTGGGTAGACTTTGAAGTCAAGAGATGAGAGTTTATCCTGACCAGCACAATGGATCAACTGCTCTCTAATCTACACACGTATAATTGAAAATAGTGGACAGATAGTTTTTGTTTGGATCAGAATTCTCAGTGTTTCTCCAGAGAAAAAGTAATATCAGGTAGAGAAAAAAATAACAGAAGGGCTGATTCAGGCTGACATAAAAAGCCATTTGATATCTTTCTACCTTGCTACTTTATATCAAGAATTTTCATGGCTGAACTTTCTCTTAACTGGACTATGGACAAGTGCTCTGAGCTAACCAGCTCCTGAACATCTCTCTCTAGCTAAGGCTTCCAGATCCTGGGAACTCCATGAGAAAGTGAAAACTGAAGTCCATCGTGTGGTGGCATTACCTACCTGGATTCATATAGTTGCTTTGTCTGAGGTTCTTTATTGAATCGGTTCACTTTTTTGCTAATCTGTCTGAATTGAACAGTGCTTTTGACATCAATCAGACCCCACTGGACATCTTTAGCAATTATACGTGTATGAAGCAGGAGAGGACCAAGCAGGGCAATCTGGGCTTCTGAATGATTCCATTCATTCCATGGAAGCATTACCTACTGCCTCACAGCATTCCCAAAGCTCTTTCCATTTCCTCCCTAGTTCTCCACGGCTTTGCAACTTCAGCCTTCCATCCCCCTGCCACATGGGTTATTTCCAGTCTAAGTTTATTTAGGCACAATCTCTTTCTTCATATACATGTATATGTTGGGTTTTTCAATATGTCCAGCATCCTCTCCTCACCAGCTGCCTTTTCTACAAATGACAGCATTTGGACTTAAACACGAAAGAAATAAGTCCTCTTCCGTTCCTGGGGCAGCCACCTGCCTCAGCCTCCAGAGCCCTCCTGTTCCATTCTGTTGATCTTGGGTAAACTGTGGAACTGGATATGGTGGAACAGAATTTCCGAGTCATTTACCTGAACAGTTTATATCCTTTGGATCTCTCCCAGACAGCTTGCTGTATCTCAAGTAAGGTTCAAATTCTTTATTCTGACCTCTTGTGGCTCATACATTTTGACTTATATGTGAGCTTTGTGTCCACATTTCTTAGTTTGCTTTGACTCACATCAGAGAGGTAGTTCGGGCTGATGAGTGACCCATTAAAGCAACCATTAATAGTGTTTAAAATATATATACATTTCTATGTACACACACATTTATTTAAACTTTTTTTGACATTGACAAGGCAGAGAAGAAGCACATATCATGCACAGATAATCCTCATTCATTCATTTATTCATTCAAAAGCCATTTCCAGGGCAACTTGCATCTTTGGGTAGCCCCTATTGTGGCTGTAAGATTACTACCATGAACTCATTCATGAATTTAACCATGCACCAATTATATGCCAGCTTCTACTCAAAGTTCCAGGATGGCAAATATGAACAAGACAGGAAAAAGTCCCTGCCCTTAAGAACTCACATTCTGGTGTATTCACACAAAATGTAAAGGAATGAAGGGGGAAGAGAGTTAACACTTGTGTTGGGTGATTGTATAATATATTAAACTCATTAAATTCTCACAAACATCCTATGAGTTATTGCTGATCCTTTTATATCACCTTCTCAAGACCCTCTAATCCTCCCACCTGGTCCCTTTCTTACATCTATTCCATAAAGAATTTCACATGGATGACACAGATAAGCAATCAATTATCACTCAGTGAAACATACTATATAGAGATATGGTCAAGATGCTAAGGGTCAGGAAAGAGAGTGTTCACTGTCCAGGCAGGTAGAGATCCTCAAAGTTTATTGTGCATAAGGATTACTTGGAAAGCTTGTTTAAATTTTTGATTGCTGTGCTTCTGCCTTAGAGATATTCATACAGTACATCTAGGGTAGAAACCAGGGATCTGATTTTTAACAAATGCCCTAAGTTATTCTAAAGGAGAGACGCTTCAGATTGACAAACAGTGGTCTAGGAGGAGGTAAGACTCCTAGGTTGTCTAGGCGATTCCTTCTGGGGTCCAATGTGGCCAAATTTATTTACTAGTATTCTAATGTATGAAATATCATTACCAGGTGGATTTATTTATTCATTTCATGATTTTTTCCAATATCACTATTACTTAACACCTTAATGTGAATTACATTATCAATTGCACTGATCCTTGACAGAAGAAATGAAGGCAGCATAAAACACAAAGTGAAGGCCATGAATAATGGGGAAAGGCAAAGACCCCATTTCCAGGGCTCAGTTGAGAGACAGAGTGTCAGGCTCTGCTTGAGATCTTCTTACAAGTCTCTGCCTCATGGCTTCATCCAAAGAGGTCAAATATGTGGAGACTAGCTCAGTGCCCCTTGTCTAGTTTCTTCTGCCTGAAACCCATTTTACGTACCACTCCTTCTGTTTTTTTCTGCATTCTTTCCTCTCTGATCAGATGACTCTCAGAATTCTGTTTCCCTGTAGTCTTCCCAGACATAACTTTACCTCTTTACATCATCTCAGGAAATTCTTAGGTCTTTTGTGTTAGGGCTGACCATGTGGTCCTGGGTATGTTATTGAATACAGGCATGGCTCTTAGTCCTCAAACTCAGGTGTGCAAGAAGTGTTGCATTTATTTTCTTTAAATTGTCATAAATACAACTCTTCATGTTGTTGGGAAATTCAGTCTGATATCCTGGGGCTCCCCAGACCCCAGAGTCCCAGGGTCTTATGAGCACCAGAACTTTGGGGCGGCCCTTCTGGTCATGGACAATGATCCACACTGGTTAGAGCTGCCTGTTGTCCCTTCGTGGTGTTACTTCAAGTCCCTTGGCTCTGTTTATATGTGTCACACTGAGAACATGTGGACTTTTGTGGAGGCTGGATGCCCGTTGGGCATGGACTAGGTCCCTTTGGTACACACAAAGCTCCCCTTTCTGAGTTTTTGCACTCTCTTCCCAGATATTGCTACCAAGAAGCAACACATGGGCCTCACTCACAGTGAGAGCTAGAACAATCTGTTTGAATAGTTTAGGCTTTGTTTGGAGGTGAAACTAAAAGTCACCTTCTTTTGTCTTTTGTATAAGTCACTAATGGAAGAAATGTTGAGCAACTGGATAGTTTTACACAGTTAAGAAGAAAGAAAACAATGATTTTTTGACTGCTTTCTTTGGAAAATAATATTGATATTGAAAACTTACTATGTATCAGGACGTTGACTATGTTATCCTATCGAATCCTTGTAACACATTTAGGGGGAGATAGCAACCTCCAGATTATGCAATTATAGGGGAAGAAACAGAGACTGAGAGAGGGTGAGGTATTTGTCCAATACAAAAAAATTTAGGCACAGAAAAGTAAGTGACTTGTCAGTGCTGAGAGTCAACATGGGTCTCTTGAGTCTAAGACCAATATTTGTTTTCCCACATCATGGGATCTGTCTGCTATTGCTACAAATTTGAATAAAAAGATTATTCCTCAAAAGCTCCATTTCTTTCTTTGTGTATTTAGGTTGCTAAGCTATTTGCCTATTTATAATGACAGCTCTAAAATATATTTAATATTTGGAAAATAAAATTTTAGCAGAAGTCTAAGACTTTTCATTCAAGTGTTTCTTTTGTCATTTACTTGTAGGTATAATTAGTATAAGAGAAGTCGGCTTTTGCATGTTATATCCTAAATTGCTATAACTATTGAGTGTCAACCTCTGCCTATCCTTGACTCCTGTTCATGAAGTAAAATGTATAATTTATTATAAAAAAAAGATGAAATTCATCTTCATGTGCAAAGTGATCCTTATGTTTTGATGGTAATTCTCCAGTATCCAAAGTCACTTTGGGAGAGTTCAGTCACACTTTCTAGTATAAGTTCTCTCCTTCAAGTGGCCTAGGGCTAAATCAGCCCAGACCAATGGTGGCCTCATTCAACTTCAAATCCTCCAGAGGAAGAAATCCTTCAATTTTCTTCTTCCATTACTTCACAATCCTTTATCTTAAACATGCATTTCTACCTGTGCAACTTATATCTTGCCTGCTGTGATTTCAGTAGTTTTTCCTCTTGAAACATCTTCAGAAAAGATGGAGAACAGCTGGCCTCTACTCTGCATGTAATAACCCCTCTGAGACTCGAATATTGTTATTCATTTCCTTACCTTTAGCGGAAGAAATTTTTTGCTGGACATTTTGGAAGGCCTACCGGATGCAGCTTTTAATAAAATATCCATAAGCTGGAAGAAAGCTACCAGAGAGGAGATGACCTCTCTTGGAACCAGAGCATCATGAGGACCATAAAATTCAAAGGCAGAACTCACATGGAGGAGTACATGCTGCTGGAACAGCCGTTGTTTTGTTTGTTTGTTTGCTTGTTTTAACAAGGCAGTGTTTTATTCTAATCATTGTGATTAGAACTATTAGCCAATGGCAAGAAATTGGCACCATTTATGCTTACTCTCACATAATTAATTTAAAATTAAAGGGAAATAAGTTTGGATGTGAAGAAATCATGGCAAGGAAAACAAAAGAAAATGTCAAAACATAGGACTCATCATCTTTTGTATTTTTGTCCTTTTAACTTCCAATATTCCATCATCTCATAATGATTTATTGAGTCGCATGATGTCCCAGGCACTGTCACCACGGTTATAGTGATGACAAGAAAGAAGTCATAATAATTATTATCCCCTTAAAGTAAATATCAAATTCATTCAAACAATCCTTGTTAATCACAATCCTTGCCATATAGGAATTTTAAACCAAGATAGAAACACTGATATAAATCCATTCAAAGAACATAGAAAAAAAATTAAAATATAAAGGAATCGTAGGCAGCATAACGTTTAAGAATCTTGGAATGGAATAACAGACTCTTATACTTGGAGGGTATCTGAGGCAACTGCATGTGCAAAGGCCCTGAGGTCTTCATGTATTCATGGAAAAGCAAGGCCAATGTTCCAGGAACACTTGCAGAGAGAGAGAGAGAGAAATGGTAGAAGCCAAAGTCAAAGAAAGCCAGAGTCCAGGCTGTTAGGGCCCTGTAGACCAAGATACAAACTTAGGAAGCTGTTGGAAGCCCGAGCGAGAAGAAGGGGTATTTAGCGGGCAGGGATCTGGCTATATCCTCAGCTTATAGAGCAGTATCTGACATGGAAAGAGATCAGTAAGTATTTCTTAAATTGATGGATGGATTTGCTCTCATCATCCTGACCTCACCCTCTCAGATGTCCTCTTCTTTGTCAATAGTCTCCTTAAAACAGGCAGGGGATTGAAAGTACCTCTCTTGAGCTGTCAGGCTATTGGACAAGACTAGCACCTCCTTCAAGGTACATTTTACATCTATTCCTACAGCCCTAAGACTTTTGCTCTTCAAGGAGCTTCACCTCACTGCTCATGTGGAATTGCGTGGAGTTACGTAGTAAAGTCAGATGCCAGACTCCTTTTGCTGAGCCAAAGATGAAGTCTTAGGGGCTGCTGTTCTCCTCTTTAAAGCCCTTTCCCCTGACCAACCTGAGCCAAGTTGCTCTAAAACCTTTCCATATAATGTTTGGTGTGAACTAAAATGTAGAACTTTACATTTATTGCCATTAAATTTCCTCCTCTTGGCTTCTGTTCCTTGCCTTCTGGAGAAGGCCGAACACAATTGGTCTTTAGAACGTTGGTGAGAGGCCATGTCATCTTCAAAGCAAAGGATTCAAGGTGTTTTCTTGGGACATGATTATGGTAAGAAGAGCATTTGGTGGGACGGCTGGAGCAGCAGGACACATTAGGAAAGGCACGAGCTGGAGGAAGAGCAGATTTTGAAGTCAGGTCGGTTTGCGTTTAAATCCAAGACCTGCCACTTAACTGTGATTGGGCAAGTTAAATAATCTCTCTGAACCATGACATCAGTGAATTGGAAGCAGTACACTTCAGAGTGTTATGTTGACCATAAAAAGGCAAAGATGAGAATTGGTTTGCAGTGTAACACACAGCAGGTCCTGAATAAATTCTGTCATTACTTCTCTCTGCTGTTGGGCAGTATTTAGATAGGCTTTTAACACTCACAGAGCCTTGTGCAGAAGATATTATTGTGTTCATTTCCTAGTTGTGGAAACTGTGTAGTTAAGTAATCACTAGTACGTGGTTGAATCAGGAGTCATCCAGGCTTGTCACACTTAACCCTTCCTTTTTCTCCCTGCTGTACTTGATCATTCTGACTGGAGTTTTCAGGGGCTGGTGGATCTCAACCCTAAAAGCAATTTGGTAGAGGCGCACCACTCAGAATGGAAACAAAAACTGCAAACTTGAATCTCTCACTGGTGTTGAGCTTATGAAATGACCATGTTTTCCTAGGGCCTGTGTCAGGAGAAAATGTCAAGCCGGTGTTGAGGGGAGAGATGGAGTCCTGCAGGATACCCAATGGGAAGACATAGGACAATATGTCCTGGTTGCTTTAAATGTTCAAATGCCCAAAGCAGGAGACTGGATAGGCTTGCATCTTGCTCCTCAGCATGGCTTTCTGTGGTTCCTGGAAAATGAATAGCTTATTGAACTAGAAAGAGCTGACGCAAGTGCTATACCATTTTATTGGTGAATGCTTGCTCGAAATCCAGGAACCTTTAAGTTGGCTGTTCTCAGCCTCACAGAAGTCGCCAGCTGCTTGAGTGTCTATGTCTCCTCCTCCTACTGGTGAGATATGGGGAGAGGAGGACCGCAAGGTTAATGTCAGGCTGGCCACCGGCGAGTTACCAGGTAAAGGGAGGGGAAGCAATACTACATAGTTTTTGTGAAAAGAGTTTTGGGTTCAGGCCAGGTTCCCTCTAGGATCCCTTATGCCCAGGAGAGAAATCTTGGGGCTAAGAATGGCAGAGTTCCATGGGAGGGAGCTCAGGGAAGATTACATACTGGTAATTTTCTGTTTCTCAGAAATCTGTGAGCTTGGCCTCTGCAATTCTATAAAAGGGAAGCATGGTGTCTGTCCCATGTTAAGGCTCTGTGATCTGTTTGGGGATTGGGGATTCTAGGAGAGGGTTTTACAGCAGGATGGTGGCCACGTCAGAGACAAGAGGCTGTAAGCCATGTGGCAGCCAGAGTCGCAGGGCCCCTGTGAACAGCGGAGTTGTTGGGATGCTCAGATGAGACCCTGGAAGCAGAGTCAGCACAGGCCTGGGCATATATAATTGCTCAATAAATGTAAAGAGGAGGAGGATGGTAAATTCTTAGGAAGTCAGGGCATCAATTTGAACTTACTTGCAGTGACCTCAGGCTGTTGCAGCTTTTCTGTCCTCCTATTCATATGTCTTAGAAAAGTTTAATTAGCCCGGTTTATCCCTTAGGTTACCTGGAAATGGCTAGAGTCTCTTTGGGATAGACTGGCTCTGTTCAAGAGGAGTGAAGAGAGAGTGAAAGGAGGTATTACTTATAACAACTATGTGATGTTACTCTTTAATATGTTATTTGTTGAATACTTAGTATATATTAGGCATATTACATATGATCACATTTAACTCACAGTTTCCTTGCATTGAACACAGGTTATATGACCTGTCCATGATAGAGACACACTGGGAAATCTGACCCTAGCCTATCTGGTTCAGAAGCCCAGGTGAAGGCGGTACAGCAAGGGAGGAGGCTGTGTGGCCAGGTGCTTTGGTCATTGGTATAACCTTCGGCATGCAAAGAGCTTGTGCAAAGCCAGTCTAGAAATCACTCTTACAAAGGGCCAGCCATTTCTGTGGTCTTGTGGGGACCAGGGCTTTGGATGAATCACCTGACTTCCTTTTCCAGTCAACATTCTTAAGCCCACTTGGTTGGAGTGTTCATATCCTGCCTTCACATTAGGCTGTTTGGACAGGACAGGAGAGCCTTAAAAAGGCTGAATAGAAAATTAATGATTTAGGTTCTTTTTCAGAGAGAAAATGGGAGATCAACTGTTTGAGATAGCGCATTCCTTTTTTCCTAAGCTCGGGGGCTTGAGTTTTGTTTTAAGCACAGCGTGTCTCACAGGGTTCTCACAGCTGATGTAGCAGCAGGGAATAACCTAGCAGCCCTTGAACAAAGTTATGCACTGTGGTGATGGTGCAGGGTGGGGGAGGGTGGGTGAGCGTTTCTCTATTTCCTTGTTTTCAGTTCCAGAAGAATCAGACCTTCCGTGTTGGTGGCCTGACATAGGCCATGGCCTTGTCAGTGGCTCCCTAATTAACAAAGAGGTTTTATTTATCCAGTGCAAAGCTTGTCTTACCCCCTGTCCCCATCCGCTAAGCCAGCCATGCAAATCAGCACGTACAGAGACCTCAAAGAAACCCAACAGTGGACTCGGAAGAATCCACACAGCCAGCGAAGGGGAGTTTACTAAGCCTGGTCTCTCCGTTTCTTCTTCTTGGATTTAGTTTTTACAGGACCCTCAATGTGTTTGCTGCAGGAAACTGGGGGGCGGTTCCCATAGGCAATCAGGTAATTGGAGTGATAGGTGTGCATTGGGAAGGTAAAGAGAAGAGTGACTTGGGCCAGAGCCAGCAATGTGATAGTTCAGAATTATTGCAGCCTCAAGCTCATGGAAAAAACTTGGCAAGCTACAGCTTAAAATATAGGCCTAGTTTTTAGCCCCAAGGGCCTCCAAGTACATATGTTTCCTTCCCCTGAAAGTCTCAGGCAGCTTTAATCTCTCATTCAGAAAGTCACAGGCTGGCGAGAGGAACTGGACTTTCACCTGTAGGCTCTGGCCCCTCTGAACAGCTAGGAAGGCCTCTTAAGCTGTCAGCCTCTTGGGAGCAGGCCCCACTCCTGGCAGACAGCACTGAGGCTGGCAGATGAACTTCTGTTGTAACTGGCGGGCTTCATACATTCCAGAGAGGGAGGGCCTATGTTCTCCAGGAGATGGTGAGATGAGAGGGGTGCCAGGTTTTCTGTGATTTTTGCCTCTCAGCTGAGTTTGTGGGAGGAAACCAGCCACACAGACACCGTGAAGATTGCCTCAGTCATCCCATCTGAAAGCCACTCATCAGGGAGAGGAGAAAAGATGAATGAAAAAAGATGGTCAGCAGAGTAGAAAGTCCTTCCCAGGGCCAGCACTACTGGGCCCCTGAGTTTGAGTATCTTATCTAAATGCCTCCTTTTAACTCCTCCAGTTAAAGCCTCAAAGCATAGAGAAAGGGGATCCAGAGCTTCCTGGCTGTCAGAGTGATGAGACACCAGAATGTCTATCCACTGGTTCCCTGGGGGTAGTGGAGACATTTAGTGCCCACTATTAGGCATACATTTCCTTTGCAGTTGGATTGGAGCCATATGAGCAGTTCTGGCCAATGGCTGTGTGATCAGAAATAATCTATGTCATGTCTGGGCTAATGCAGTGAAGAGCCTCGGTGCCACCTCCATCTCTCTCTCCTCTGGCAGGGCAACCTTGAAAGGAATATACAGAGATGAAAAGACAACTAGACCGCTAGACCCCTGTGTCATTGGTTGGAGGAAGACCCCCACGAGCCATCCTGGACTTTCAGTAAGTGAGAATTATACTTTTGTTGTGCTAAGACACCGAGATTAGGAGTTTGCCTGTACCAACCACTAAGAGTAATTATCCTGACTAATGGGATGACGTTGAGCTGGTGGTTTCCAGGGAAAGTCTTCTAGCATTCAAGTGCTTCTCCAGAATAAGCTGATGGAGACCTGTCTCCGTCTAGCCCTACACAGACTCCACAATTTTTTGCAAGGTTCTTTTGTGGGAGACTTGAGTATTAACCAATCCCCAAAGGACATCTCTGGATTGTTGAGATCCCTGTGACTTTATGATTTGAAAACGCTTCTTAGATGTCCAGAGAGCTTTTATTCATGCCAGTCTACCGACGTTACGGCTCTACCAACCACAATGAGTGGATCTGGTTGCACTGATATATTCAGCACATATTCACTGTGTGCCTACAAAGGTCCAGAGAGTCTTCTGGGAGCTGGGATGCAATGGTTTTTGGCCTGCTCCATGGCCCTGTCCCCATCCTCCCATGATGCTTGGTTATGTAACATGATGGAAGGTACCATTCCCAGAAGCTGATCATATCAATGATCTCCTCCCAATTTCTTAAGAACCTCATTAGGTAAAAATTCTTCTTCTGCTTTCTCTTACAGATAAAGGAGGCTGACTTCCAGAGAGCCTCTAGGTCACAAGGCCAGGAAGCACAGAGCCTTCTCAGCTCCGATTCTGCAGCCTCTGTACTCTTTTCACTACATGTGGACAGTCCAATATACCTTCCCAGATTAGTCACATGAGATCCTGAGGATGTCCTCTCCATGGTCAACTTTGCTCAGTAAGCAGTGATCTTTCTTACTGGTCACAGGTCTGCTGATTTGGATCTATAGGAGAGGAGGTGCTTCCCAAGAATCATGAAGTATGTACTTGTTTCTAAGAGACATGGATATACACCTTGTAGAGTCTCTTACATAGGATTCAATCTGGCCCAGTCTCTTGACTCTTTCTGGGACTGTATCACACCTTTCGGCTTGCACATTCTGCTCTGTTAGTGTATTTGTTGAGGAGGAGATAGATATAACTCTTTGGATGTCTATTTTCCAAGGTCTTCCCCCTTGGGCAGGCAGGGAGGTTTTTGTTTTCTATTCTAAGTGTGTTTCCTTTGATTTAGACTTCAGTAAAGAAGGAGAGTAACCACAAATTAATCCATCAAAGGGTTGCTATAAAATATGTCTGTGGCCCTGGTGTGAAGATTTAATAATAATGATTACTGGGTCGGGAATGGGGAGAAATGTGGGATTAGAAGAAGTTGTCCAAAGTCAAAATGCATATTACTCAAGTCAGGACGAGAGAGAAAGGAACAGGCTCAAGATGTAGACAAAGGAGTCATCTTGTTCCAGAGCCAAAGAAACTGCCAACTCAGTACAATATTGCCTTTGATGCTTTTGCTCTAGGGACTTTCTCTTTAATGGAGGGTAATTAATTATCATCATCCGCTCTTACTTAGTAATAATCCTTTTACAGGCACTTGCATATTCCACATGCATGCCATTGTCTAATATCTAGGCTGGAGGGAAGTGGTTCTTGGGTGGATGAAAATTGCATCCCTGGAGAGCTTCTCCCTTGGAGCACATTCTCCTCAACACTCCGTGACTCACCAGCTATATGGAACTTTGAAAGCTTGCTATTCTCTGCAAGGCCTGTAGAATAATGGATCCACATACGCAGGATGGCCTAAGGGAGTGAGAAAGAGTGGACACAACCCAGTTCTTGCTCGGGAAGCAGAAGAACAGTGCGAGAACCCTGGTTATTATTGGACAATCACTCTTTTAAATTTTTTTTATTTTTTGGCCTCGCCACCTGGCTTGCAGAATCTTAGTTCCTCAGTCACGGATTGAACCCCGGGCCCTCGGCAGTGAAAGCGCAGAGTCATAACCACCGGACCACTAGGGAATTCCCTGGACAATCACTCTTGATATACCAACCTCAGTTCTGTCCCTGTTCTACCTGAATGGCATTGGGCAAATCATTTAACTTCCTAAGTTGAGCTCTCCAACCTGAGTCAGGCATATGACATGTGTTTTTTCTCTTGATCTCACTCAGCTGTTCATGAAGATGACTGAGCTCATCTGGTGGCTGAAGGGATAGAGCTCTTCAAGGACAGGTGCAAGATAAATATAAGCTATGAAAGTTGACTTCACAATGATTACATGCCTTGAACCGGTGTTGCAGCAACCTGCCCCTTTGCCCACAGCTTCTTCTCTGGTTACTTTCTGGCTGAGAGGTTGTTCTCTCTCATGAAGGTGGGTGGTGAGAAGGCAAAATGGGGAAAGGGAACTAGCATTTAGAGATCATCTGGACTGGTCTAGTACTTCACCAAGGCACTTCATCTGTGTTTTCTTATTTAATCCTCACTATAACTCTTTGAGAGTGTACAACTCATTTTACAGATGAGAAATGGGGGAAAAGTGGGGCTCAGAGAAGTTAAGTGACATGCTCAAGGTCACACGAAAAAAACCTAGTGTCAGTGGGGCACAAAGGCTGGGCTCTTTCCACTCTGCAAGACCTCTTCTTAGGTAGAAAAATATGGGCAGTTGTGTCAAAGCCAGGAAGAGAGTGAAGCTGGATTCATCATCCATGCACTTTCCTCCTGTGTTATTCCACTCCTCTTTTTTTCTAACTCTTAAATTATGTCCAGATCAGAAAAGGCAAAATGGTAGTGCTGACCTTCTTCAATCGCTCCCTGAATTCCTGATTTCAGCATCCCCTTTTCCTCACTCCAGCTGCTTCTAGGAGTGATGTCTGCTCACCTCCCTACTCCAGGGCCAGAGCACACACCTCCCTTCTCTCTGCTGCTGCCCCACCCAGAGCCTCTCCCTGCTCTTAAGAGTTGCCAAGCTCCTGGCAACAGAGAAATCAGAGGAGGAGCGTGGGCTGCCAGGCAGTGTCAGGTACCCGAGACCCATCTGGGAAGATAAATGGAATGCTCTGCCCTTTCTGAGATTTCTGAACCACTGAGAAAATGGAATTCCAGAGATAAAGTTCCCTCCCTCTCCCCACCATTGGCTCTTTCTTGCTGATTTTAGCCTTTGGAAGGGGATGGAAAGAGACCTTCAGGGAGGCAGTCCAGTGGATGCTACAAGCTCGTTCTCCACAGAGCAGCCCAGGAGCCACACTCATGGTGCTCAGTTCTGGAACTCCTCTTACTCTGTCTCTCCCTCTTTTTCTGCCACTCATACCATTTTCCCACCTAAAATGTGATAAGAGAAACAGTAGCTAAGGGACCAGCTAAGCACTGAATAGAAAGTGCTTTGATTCTAAGAAATTTATGGTCCCTGTCCCAGCTTTTATGAGTGTTGAACTGAGATAAGAGATGTGGGGTGTGTGTGTGTGTGTGTGTGTGTGTGTGTGTGTACGTGTGTGTGTAAGAGACAGGGAGAGAGTTCACTGAGAATTTCCAACTTGAGAGGTGTGACAGATGCTAGGGCCAGTGATAGAAGAAAAATAGAGGGCCATTTTTTTTTAACCATTAAAAAAATTGAAGTATAGTTAATTTACAATGTGTTAGTTTCAGGTGTACAGCAATGTGATTCAGTTATACATATACCCATTCTTTTTCAGATTCTCTTCCCATATAGGTTATCACAGAATATCGAGTAAAATTCCCTGTGCTATACAGTAGGTCCTTGTTGTTTATCTATTTTATATAGAGTAGTGTGTATATGTTAATCCCAAACTCCTAATTTATCTCTCCCTACCCTGCTATCCCCTTTGGTAACCATAAGTTTGTTTTCTATGTCTGTGAGTCTTTTTCTGTTTTGTAAATAAGCTCCTTTGTATCATTTTTTTTTAGATTCCACATATAAGTGATATCATATGATATGTGTCTTTCTCTGACTTACTTCGCTTAATATGATAATCTCTAGATTCATCCATGTTGCTGCAAATGGCATTATTTCATTCTTTTTTATGCCTGAGTAGTATTTCATTGTGTATATATACTACATCTTCTCTAACCATTCATCTCTCAATGGTCATTTACATTGCACCCATGTCTTGGCTTTTGTAAATAGTGCTGCAATGAACATTGGGGTGCATGTATATTTTTGAATTATAGTTTTCTCTGGATATATGCCCAGGAGTGGGATTGCTGGATCATATGGTAACTCTATTTTTCCTTTTTTAGAGAACCTGCATACTGTTCTCCATAGTGGCTGCACCAATTTACATTCCCACCAAAGGTGCAGGAGCGTTCCCATTTCTCTACACCATCTCCAGCACTTATGATTTGTAGACTATTTAATGATGGCCATTCTGACTGGTGTGAGGTGATACCTCATTGTAGTTTTGAATTGCATTTCTCTAATAATTAGCAACATTGAGCATCGTTTCATGTGCCTGTTGGCCATCTGTATGTCTTCTTTGGAGAAATGTCTATTTAGGTCTTCTGCCCATTTTTTGATTGGGTTGTTTGTTTTTTTGATATTAAGCTGTATGAGCTGTTTGTATATTTTGGAAATTAATCCCTTATCAGTAACGTCATTTGCAAATATTTTCTCCCAATCCATAGGTTGTCTCTTCGTTTTACTTATGGTTTCCTTTGCTGTGCAAAAGCTTTTAAGCTTAATTGGGTCTCATTTTTGTTTTTATTTCCATTACTCTAGGAGACAGATCTAGAAAAAATATTGCTGCAATTTATGCCACAGAGTGTTCTGCTTATGTTTTCCTCTGGGAGTTTTATAGTATCTGGTCTTACATTTAGGTCTGTAACCCATTTTTAGTTTATTTTTGTATATGGTGTTAGAGAATGTCCTAATTTCATTCTTTTACATGTAGCTGTCCAGTTTTCCCAGCACCACTTATTGAAGAAACTGTCTTTTCTCCATTGTATATTCTTGCCTCCTTTGTCATAGATTGATTGACCATTAGTGCATGGGTTTATTTCTGGGCTTCTATCCTGTTTCATATGTCTGTTTTTGTGCCAGTACCATACTGTTTTGATTACTGTAGTTTTGTAGTATAGTCTGAAGGCAGCGAGCATGATCCTTCAGCTCTGTTCTTCTTTCTCAAGATTGTTTTGTCTATTCGGGGTCTTTTGTGTTTCCATACAAATTAAAAAAAAAAATTTGCTCTTGTTCTGTGAAAAATGTTATTGGTAGTTTGATAGGGATTGCACTGAGTCTGTAGATTGCCTTGGGTATTATGGTCATTTTAACAATATTGATCCTTCCTATCCAAGAACATGGTATATCTTTCCACTTTTTGTGCATTGTCTTCAATTTCTTTCATTATCATCTTACAGTTTTTGGAGAAGAGTTCTTTTGCCTCCTTTGGTAGGTTTATTTCTAGGTATTTTATTCTTTTGGGTGTGATGGTAAATAGGATTATTTTCTTAATTTCTCTCTCTGATATTTTATTGTTAGTGTAGAGAAATGCAACACATTTCTGTATATTAATATTGTATCCTTCAACTTTACCAAATTCATTGATGAGCTCTAGTAGTTTTCTGGTAGCATCTTTAGGATTTTCTGTGTATAGCATTGTGTCATCTGCAAACAGTGACAGTTTCAATTCTTCTTTTCCAATTTAGATTCCTTTTATTTCTTTTTCTTCTCTGATTGCTGTGGCTAGGACTTCCAAAACTATGTTGAATAAAAGTGGCAAGAGTGGGCATCCTTGCCTTATTCCTTATCTTAGGGGAAATGTTTTCAGCTTTTCACCATTGAGTATGATGTTAGCTGTGGGTTTGTCATATATGACATTTATTAGGTTAAGGTATGTTCCCTCTATGCCCACTTTCTGAAGAGTTTTTTTAAGTCATAAATGGATGTTGAATTTTATCAGAAGCTTTTTATGCATCTATTGAGATGATCATATGGTTTTTCTTCTTCAGTTTGTTAACGTGGTATATCACATTCATTGATTATGGATATTGAAAAAATCCTTGTATCACTGGAATAAATCCCACTTGATTATGGTATATGATCCTTCTAAGGTGTTGTTGGAGTCAGTTTGTTAGTATTTTGTTGAAGATTTTTGCATCCATGTTCATCAGTGATAGTGGCCTGTAATTTTCTTTTTTTGCAATATCTTTGTTTGGTTTTGGTATCAGGGTGGTGGTGGCCTCATAGAATGAGTTCAGAAGTGTTCCTTCCTCTGCAATTTTTTGGAATAGTTTCAGAAGGATAGGTGTTAACTCTTCTCTGAATGTTTGGTAGAATTCACCTGTGAAGCCATCTGGTCCTGGACTTTTGTTTGTTGGGAGTTTTAAAATTACTGATTCAATTTTGGTACCAGTCATTGGTCTGTTCATATTTTCTATTTCTTCCTGGTTCAGTCTTGGGAGATTGTACCTTTCTAAGAATTTGTCCATTTCTTCTAGGTTGTCCATTTTATTGGCATATAGTTGCTCATAGTAATCTCTTGTGTCCTTTGTATTTCTGTGATGTCAGTTGTAACTTCCCCTTTTTCATTTCTGATTTTATTGATTTGGACCCTCTCCCTTTTTTTCTTGATGAGTCTGGCTAAAGACTTTTTAATATTGTTTGTCTTTTCAAAGAACTAACTTTTAGTCTCATTGATCTTTTCTATTATTTTTGTGTGTGTGTGTGTCTCTATTTCATTTATTTCTGCTCTGATCTTTTTGATTTCTTTCCTTCCACTAGCTTTTGCATGTCATTTGTTCTTCTGTTTCTAATTGCTTTAAGCATAAGGTTAGGTTGTTTATTTGAGATTTTTCTTGTTCCCTGAGGTAAGCTTGTATCACTATAAACTTCCCTCTTAGAACTGCTTTTTCTGCATCCCATAGGTTTTGGATTGTCATGTTTTCATTTTCATTCGTCTCCAGTTTTTAAAATTACTTCTTTGATTTTTTCAGTGATCCATTGTTTGTTTAGTAGCATAGTGTTCAGTAGCCTCCACATGTTTGTGTTTTTTGCAGTTTTTTTCTTGTAGTTGTTTTCTACCCTCATAGCATTGTGGTCAGAAAATTGCTTGATATGATTTCAGTTTCCTTAAATTGACTGAGGCTTGCTTTGTGACCCAGCATGTGATCTACCATGGAGAATGTTTCATATGCACTTGAAAAGAATGTGTATTCTGCTACTTTTGGATGGAATGCTCTATAAATATCAGTTAAGTCCATCTGGTCTAATGTGTCATTTAAGGCCTGTGTTTCCTTATTGATTTTCTGTCTGGATGATCTGTTCATTGATGTAAGCGGGATGTTAAAATCCCCCACTATTATTGTATTACTGTCAATTTCTCCTTCTATGTGTGTTAACATTTGCTTTATTTATTGAGGGGCTCCTAGGTTGGGTGCATATACATTTACAATTGTTATGTCTTCTTGGAATGATCCTTTGATCATTACGTAGTGTCCTTCTTTGTCTCCTGTAAGTCTGTATTTTAAAGTCTATTTTGTCTGATATAAGTATTGCTACTCTGGCTTTCTTTTGATTTCCATTTATGTGGAATATAAAGGGTCATTTTTAATAGAGGTCTCAGTTCAAGAGAGAGGTCTGAGGAAGCAGATGTGCTTAGAAGACAGCTTCTGGACCAGGTAGCCTAATGTGAGATCAGATAAAGCACAAGACCACAGCTAGGACTCAAAACCCTGAAGGCATCATCTGGAGCAGAGTGCATTCTGGACTTGGTGCCCTCTTTTTTTTTATTACAGTGTCATCACTGTCATCTAAATAGGTAAGCTGTTTCAACTCCCAGACCATGGAGGCAAATTCATACACCATATGGCTACTTCCTGAGCAGAGCTCCTGGCTCAAATGCTTTCCTAACCTCTTAAATTTACATAATTTCTAATTTCCTAAATCTAGACTGTTTAGTGGTTATCTCACCAGAAAACACTGTTATAAGCACTCTTTGTCCACAGCTATGTACCTAGATCTGCAAATCTGTATATATAGTCACTGTCTCTCACTGTGATGCATTCACTGAAGGGCCTTCATTAACATTATACCATTAATCACCACAACCAGAATTCTATCTGGTGGAAGAAGCTAAGGAGGTTAAGCCCATGCCCAGATAATCACTGAGGAGAAGAGCTGGGGTGCAAACTTGAGCACCCAGCTCTAAGACCTGTGCTTTGAACCTGGGTGTTGGAGAAACCTTCCTCTTGAGAACCCACCCATCAGACAACAGGGTTCCCATCTAGCTACATCCTGTTCTGTTATTTATTATTGCAGAGCAGGCCACCCCCAAACATGGTGGTATAGAACAACTGTTTTATCATGTTTTCAAATTCTGAAGGTCAGTAATTCAGAGAGGGCACAGTGGGAATGGCTCTTCTCTTCTCCATAGTGTCTCAGCCGTCAGCTGGGAAGACTCAGTGGCTGGAGGATGGCATATCTGGGGCTAGAGGATTCACTTCCAATATGGCTTCTTCACTCACACACCTGGTACCTTGGTTGGGATGGCTGTCATCTGTAACATTGACTTGTGGTTAGCTTCACAGTTGAAGCTAACTATGAAGCTAACTTCAGCTTCGTAGTTGAAGTATAGAGGGAATTCTTACATGGACTCAGGGTTCCAAGACTGAGTGCCCTCATGAAGATGGAGCTGCCTCCCTTTATAACTAGCCTTGGACATCACCTAGCCTCACTTCTTCTATCCAGTATTGGTCAAGATGTCTCAAACCTGCTCATATATAACAGGACTCTACTGAGTCCTCTCAGTAGAGGACTGTCAAAAAACTTGTAGCCATGTTTTAAAACCACTATATCTGTTAAAATTTTGTGTCAGTAAGCAAGTATTTTGGGCACTTCAGATCCTGACATATGGCAAGGAAAAAGTACAAACACAATGTTTGTTTTATTTCTTCTTTTTAAATTAACTAATGGAGAAAATTTGGGTCTCTATTTGCTTGAAGACATTTTCTTCTCCATCACTATGGTGATACAGTGGGAAGGGTATCAGCCCAGGAGAGAAGAGCAGGTGGACACCATCCTCCTGTGAGATGTCAACTGAAAGGAAACCAAACAACTCTGCCACCTTGGCTTTAGTTCAGACTCAGAATCAGTCCACTTAGTCAAAGTTTCCATTTTACAGCTGAGAAGGCCTAGGCTCAAAGAAGAGGAAATATTTAACAAGAGCTGTGTGGTCCAATATGATAGCCACTAGCCACATGAGGCTATTTAAATTGAAATGAACTAAATTTAAAATTTAGTTTCTTGGTTACATTTCAGATGCTGTGTTGAATAGTGCAGATACAGAACATTTCTATCATTGCAGAAAGTCCTCTTAAATGGTATTGTTCTAGAGTCACACAACCAGTCTAGTCTAGTCTAAAGCTGAATCCTAGTCTGGACCACCCTCCACTGTTGACCAAACCCTGAAATTTTCTGCAGGGAGGCCTCAGTGAACTGGGACATTGTGTCCAGGGACTCAAAACACATCTCAAAGGACAGAGACTGCCTCTTCTTTTTGTCTGTGGATTTTAGTCTGGCTGACTCTCTGATTAACCAAGTGACATTTCCAGGTATGTGAAAGATGCTGAAGGGCTTGGGCTGAGGGAAGAAGGAATGGGTGGCCCTGGGGTGCCTCTGGGGATAGGGAGGACCCAAGAGATAAATTTATTTAGCAGCACTATGAGGGGCTAGCTTCAGAGTGGGGTTGAGCCCCCTGCCGGAAGAGGGAGGCTCCCCTACTTTCACTGTAGTAGAGACAACTGTGTAACCAACACTCCTTTGGCTATAGTCCTGGCCTGTCAGGAGGCCTCCACCACTGCTCTTAGGTCTGGCTGCTCTAAGGTGTCACCTCCCATCATGGACAAGGTTCCAAAGCCAGCTTCCCTCCCTTCACAGGCCTCTTAGATCTGCCAAACACCAGCATCCTCCTGCCCTCTTCAGGCCAACACTGCTGCCCTCTTAGCTGCTGCAGCAGGGAGAGAGCTGTCAGCACACTCTCTATTCCATTGCCAGGTACCAGCAAAGCCTCTATGGCCTTGTGTCCTCTCAAAGGCTGAGCAGCAGAGGCCTGAGTCCTGCCTCCTGCTCCACCCCCAGCCTTGTATGAGACCTTGGCCAAGTCAGTTCATCTCTACAGACTTCAGTGTCTCAACTGTAAGACGAAGGTGAGGTGGTTTAGGTCAGTGCTTCTCAAACTTTACACAAATCTCCTGGGGAATATTGGTAAAATGCAGATTCTGAATCCGTAGGTCTGGGGTGGGGCCTGGGATTCTACATTTCTAATAAGCTCCCAGGTGATGCTTCAGCTGCTGCTCTGCAGTGGCAAGGATTCAGTGTTGTCCTATACAGCTTTCTGCAATGGCAGAAATGTCCTGTATTTGAGCTCTCCAATGTGGCAGCCACTAGTCACAGTGGCTGTTTTGTGCTTGAAATGTGGCTAGTGAGTCCAAGGAAGTGACTTATAAATTTTATTAATTTAAGCTTCAGTGGCTACCATCTTGAACAACATGGATAAATAATCTCTATGATCTGCCACTGACTAGCTGTGTGAATTTGGACAGGTCATTTAATCATTCAGAACATGAGCTTTTCCACTAGTGAAAAGAAGGGAGGGATAACTTTTCCTTCTTAATAAGGTTATTGGTAAGAGTGGTGGTAAGTTATAGAATATAGACTGTATAGGTGTGGGATATATAGTGACAATATTATTATTATATAACATAGAATGGTGGGAAGGAAAAGGGCACTGGAGTCAGACAAACCTGGGTTCAAACACCATTTCCAGTACTTTCTAGCTCTATCTTTGGCCCTCTTGAGCCTCAGTTTTCTCAGCTCTAAATGTCAAATAACAGTAACTCTTTCACAGGACTGTTAAGAGAACTAAATGGGTTAAGGGTCAAGAAATGACCGGTAGAGTGCCTGGACACAGTAGGTGGCTCAGCTTATGTTGAAATGTCACAGTGGAGGCACTCGGGGTCAGTGGACCTAGGGTTCAAATCCTGGATCTAGCACTCAGCAGTGTAAACTTGACCAGTTTTTTAATCTCTATTTGCCTCTGTTTTATCATCTTTCAAATGAAGATCATAATACTTGCCATAAAAGGTTCAATTATTTATTAATTTTGCCACTCAACAAACATTAATTGAGCTCTTTCTTTACATATCAGACTCTGCCAGGTACTTGAAATATAATGCCAAGTAAAAACAGAAACTCTTCATACGATCTACTATGCAGAATACTGTGAAGCAGAGGTACCTGATGCTGCAGGTGTCTGTAATTTCCACCCTGGGGAAGAGGCATTGCCTGGGTATGAACACACATTTGCCAACTAGAGGTTGGAGATGTGGGTCTGGAGCTGGGAGGAGAGGCTTTACTAGGGATAGGAATTCATGAGTTATCTACTCATTGAGCTGTTGGAGAGCAAAGGAGACAAGATTTGTAAAGGGTCGAGCACAGTATACATCTGAGGTGCTCAGTGTGTGGCTGTCTCCTGTCTCCTTCCCTCCATGGAGCTTTGGAGCACACCACATGCTGACAGAGCAGAGGCAAGCTCAGCATCTGTATTGGAAACTCCCATCATGGTTGCAACTCAAGTCTTTCTGAATTTGGAACAATTCCCTTCCCTGGTTGGAGCAATTCATCAACAAATCTGGATGCACCAAATAAAACACCATCATAAATTTACTAATTGGTGTATATTTTACTAGTTCCCAAGTGACCAAACACCCCTACATTCAATCTAGAGGGGGAATGAGCTTTGAACTGATTCTCTTTTCCCAGAAGATCCAATGACCTGGCTTAACTGTATAGTTACTGGCCTATATGCAGCCCCCCCCCTGAGCTTCTGCTGCGTTTGTAGTCTGTAAAAATGAAAGGATAGCTTACATTGGTGAAGGCTAGTAATTTTGATTAATTAAAGCATCTGGTTTCCTTCAAAAGGAAGAGGCTTGTCTTGAGAGATGGGAATGTGTCTTGAACCTCTGTATCTCTGCATGACCATCAGCACTGTGGTTTCACTTGGAGTACTGGCTATCTGGATGACTCAGTTACCCTCACCCTTACCCCAGGGCAGATTACAGCCTCTAAGCAGATGTTATAAGAGAAACAACAGCCGGCCCCTCTGTCCTAAAGCCCTCATACTGAAACATACTTCCTTTTCCACTTTCAAATACTCTGAGGACTGAGTCAGTTCCCCGAAAATCAATTATTAGAAAGCAAATTTGCTAAATAATCAATTCGCCTATTAGTTAATATGCCAAAATTACCAAATTGGATACTTTGCAGTGTTTAGCCACTTTAACAGAATTTAATATATTACACTTAATATATTGTCTCATTTTTGCTACTAATGGTGTTAAATAAAGAAACATATTTTATCATTAGGAATGCTATATCAGGATTTCACATGGGAATTTTTCAGTTTATGCTAATATTTATGTGGAACTGTTTTAACTGATAGCTACTTTTGATTTTCTTTGTATGCTTTGTAATATAAATTTTAATTTAATATCATTTAAATGGATTTACTTTGTATGTTTTCAAATTTAAAATTACACTTTTGATTTACTCCATGTTGAAGATTTAGTTTTAATTTAAATTTAATTTAAAATTCTTATGTATTTCCAATATTTTAAAACATAAATTAAATGTTGAATTGCTAGGAATACAAAATTAAGTTAGATATGCAGTTTGAGGAATTGGTGAACAGTACTGAAAAGTGCTTGATGTTTAGAAAAATGGAAAATGACACTGGAGTACAATAGAAATCAGAATTGTCTAAAAAAACACATTACCTATACAGTGTAAATTTGCAGCATTCAATAAATAGAAATTGAGATCTATTGATCCTGTAGCTATTATGAGAAATAGTCCATATCTTGTGAAAAAAGTGACATTGTCCCTTTTTGGTAAATCAGCTAAGCAACTAGAAATATATTTTTAAATGTCAATTTTGGTTTTTGCCAATCTTCTTTCAGTTTTAGTATTTTTCAGATGTTAATCTACCTTGGTTTTCAGTCATTAGTAACCACATTTTAAAGTGCAAAATGGTTACTCCTGCTACTTTCAAGTTGATTCTTCCTTGACTATATGCCTGATCCTTGGCACATGACAAGTGTGGGAAATCTCTTCTGGTCATCCTCAGATCCCTTCCACTGCTTTGGCTGTACCTTTTCCCCTTGAACGTTTCTGCACACAGCTGCCAAGTGGATGTAAATTTTTAGTTAACTTTAAATAAAAACAAAAATAACTTAACTTTAAACAGTACTCAAAATAAAGCATAATTTTATAACATTAATTTGTAATTTAAAATTTAATTGCAGATTCAAAACCATCCCAAAGGAATCAGAATTAGTTAGAAGACAATTCCTAGTGAAAAGATAAAAGCATTTCCTCTAATATCAAGAACAAGACAAAGATGTCCATTCTCACCACTTTTATTCAACATAGCACTGGAAGTCCTAGTCACAGCAATCAGAGAAGAAAAAGAAATAAAAGAAATTCAAATTTGAAAGAAGTGAAACTGTCACTGTTTGCAGATGACAAAATACTATACATAGAAAATCCTGAAGACACCTCCAAAAAACTATTAGAACTTATCAATGAATTCAGTAAAGTTTCAGGATACAAAATTAATATACAGGAATCTGTTGCATTTCTATACATTAAAAATGAACTACCAGAAAGAGAAATTAAGAAAACAATTAAACATCACAACATATGAATTTGGTAAATTTAGTGAATTACTTATTTGGCAAATTGATTTAAAAACTGGCTTCCTGGGAATTTTCTTTCAGCAAATTGGCCTTTCAGGGAATTAACTTTTACCAAATGGGCATTCATTGAAATGATTTTCACAGAACTGGTGATATCTACCCCTTTCCACATTTTATGCCATATGCTCACTGAATGCTGCAGAGGCCTGGGAACTTATCTTCTCACTTTGGTTCTCCTGGGAGGCAGTTTCACTGGTATCACGAGAAGATCATGGGTTTTGGGACACACTGCCTTGGGGTCAGATCCTGTCTCTGCTACTCTTTAAGTGTGACCTTGAGCAAACCTCCTAACCCACTTCTGCCTGTTTCCTGATGTGTCCTGATCCCTGTTTCACAGATTTATAGCATGAACTAAATAGCTATGTATATAAAATGTTTGGTGTCCCTGATAACCATATTCCATATATTCAGCCTAAATACCCCTTCTTTAATTTCTCTCTTGCTACTGTGAATGTTTGTGTCCACGAAAAATTCATAGGTTGAAATCCTAGTGCCCGTTATGATGGTATTAAGTTGGGCCTTTGGGGGGTGATTAGATCATGAGCACAGAGCCCTCATGAATGAGAGTAATGCTCTTATAAAAGAGGTCCTGGAGAGAGCTCCCTTGTTCCTCCTACCACTGAGGCCACGATGAGGAGTTGGCAGTCTGCAACCTGATAAAGGACTCTCACCAGCACCTGATCATGCCAGCACCCTGATCTTGGACCTCCAGTCTCCCAGAATTGGGGAAAATAGATGTCTGTTGTTTATAAGCCATCCAGTCTGCGGTATTTTGTTATAGTAGCCAGAACAGACTAAGACACCCTCCTTGGCCATTCTCCTGTACCCCAGTGCCATACAGACTATCAGATCTTTGGACCCTGTGACAACTCTGAGTTCAGCCATTGATAGCTGCCATCCCATGCTTATTCCTTCTTAGCAGAGCAAGCTCCATAAACCTTCATTCCTTCTCAGACAGTTCAGAGACTACAGCACATTTCAAGAGGAAATTAATTGTTAAGTCAATGTGAAGCTGAGCAGAAAGGAGACTTAGGGCTGGCACCGTGATAGAGGGAGGGAACTCCTAAAAGGCCTTGCCTGGAAGAGTTGATACTCCACAGGCTTCAACAGTCACCTCAGAAAGGCTGGACACTCCCTGAAACTCTGTGCAGAAGAACTGAAAGATGAACCACCTAAATAGAAACCAAACCTCACAAGCATGCATTTCTACAGTGACACCCTAGTGCTGGGGACCCCGTGAGGGGCCAGGCTAGGAGACTGAGGTCACACTGCCCTTGGTCTCCCTCTTTCTCCACTAGTTGCCCATGAGCTTCTGACACTTTCCAGAAGTATAAATGAGACAAAAACCCTCTAGCCTGGAGATCCGAGAAGCCACATGACCCCTTGGAACAGCTAGTATTTGCTGAGCAGTTTAAAAAAGAGCACTAGTGTCAGAGAGCCACCTGATAGCCCTCCTAGGGAACTTCTAAACTCATCCTCCTTGGGGAGCCACAGATTGGGCTCAACTCATATGCCCCCATATGTAACCTGAACTTAATACAGCTCGATTGTTCTTGTCAATTTCATGCCTGGAAAATACAGGCCCCAGATTGCTGTCTTGTGTTAGAGGAGAGATTCTGAGTCAAAGTACAACTGGGGAATCCATCTTGCTGGTGCCAGAAAGATCCCCCAGCCAGTAATGGCAGGCCCTGGAAGGGGCAAGGGACTTAGTGTTTGCTTCAGTTGATTTTGATACATTTGAGAACACTTTCTTAAATGCCAGAGCTGGCTTTTGTTTATCCTTGGATGGGAGAAGATAAGTTGGTTCAAAATGACTCTGGTTTGAGAGGATGGTCTCCCAAAGCCCCACTAGAAATAGACTGAAATCAGGAATAATGTTGAGACTTGCACATGAGGCAGTCCAGCCTGCCATTCCCTGGAGCAGGAGAGCCTGTTAGCCAAGGGGATTAGACCAGATTGTTTAAACCCAGGGCTGCTGAGTCTAGCCTAAGGCTCTGTGCAATTTACTCCTAGACAATCTCTCGATTTATGAGTCTAAATCACATGGAGGCTACTGTGAATCAACAGCGCTCATCCCTTGCAAGTTTTGAAGATAAGAGCTCCAGATGGGAGGCTTCCCTGGACCCAGGGAAGAAGAGAAGGAATGTTTCTAAGTCCATGAAAAAACATTAAACTGCTTTTTGGGCATCTCTGGCAGGCTTCTGAAATACAAGGAGGAGGAGAGTGGCATTTTTAAGATCTCTTCTTTGCTGTGATCTGACTTGGTCTCAATGAAGCAAGGGGAAGAGTGAAAAATGGTCACACCTATTGGAGATACCGAGTTAGCGGTAGTCTCTCCTCTCTATGGAAGGTCTTTGCTGTACAGGACCCTTGACCCTCTTGAAACAAACATGACCTCAATCCTTCCAGAAGCATAAAGTCTTTGGCTGGAAAGGATGCCCATCTGGATTCTCTAGTTCAGTCCCCTGCCTCAGCTGTTGGACTCTAACCAGACTTTTTCTCAAAAGCCACTTACATTGGGTTTCAAGGGTCTTTAGGTACTGTCTGCTTTCATCTCACAACCTCAGAGAAAGAGAGCTAAAGGAATTTGGAGAATACAATTTGGCAGTTCTAAAGTCAAAAAATCTAAGGACTGGAAAAATGTTGTGACTTGCTTAAATCTGCACATCAATTAGTATCAGCGTCTGGACCATGATAAAGAAGTCTTTCCCCCTAGTCCTGAGCCTCTTCAGCAGGATCCCACCATGCTCTCCAGTTCCACCAAACCTGTGTCTGCTTAGGGATGTTTAATTGCTTTTGTGGGGTTCACTTTTTTTTCCCCTTCTAAACAGCTATCCTTAGCCTTGATGGGGATAATGGGCCATGCAGAATAGTATCATCTTTATGTTCTCCTTTTTCTTTTTTTTTCCGGTATGTTACTTTTTAATTTTTTTTAAAACTAAGACTCTATTTTTTAAAGCAGTTTTAGACGTACAACGAAATTATATAGATATTTCTCACATGTTTCCTGCCTCATGCAAGCATACCCTCCCCATTACCAACATCACTCACCAGAAAGGCATATTTTTTACAAAAGATGAACCTACATTGACACATCATAATCGCTCAAAGTCCATAGTCTACCTTTGGGGTATGGGTTTGGACAAAAGCATAATGGAATTATAATATTATACAGAGTATTTGTACTGCCCTAAAATTTCTCTGTGTACTGCCTATTCTCCTCTCCCCTGTCACTCCTGGCAACAAATGATATTTTTGTTTCCAAAGTATGTCATTTGTGTTGGACATACATACATACAGTATGTAGCCTTTTCAGATTGGCTTCTTTCATGTAGTAATATGAATTTAAGTTTACACCATGTCTTTTCATGGCTTAATGGCTCAGTTCTTTTTTAACATCTTTATTGGAGTATAATTGCTTTACAATGTTGTGTTAGTTTCTGCTGTATAACAAAGTGAATCAGCTAAACATATACATATATCCCCATATCTCCTCCCTCTTCCATCTCCCTCCCACCCTCCCTATCCCACCCCTCTAGGTGGTCACAAAGCACTGAATAGCTCAGTTCTTTTTAGTATTGAATAATATTTCATTGTCTGGATGTACATACCATAGTTCATTTATCCATTCGCCTACTGAAGGACATCTTAGTTGCTTCAAAGTTTTGGAAATTATGAATAAAGCTGCTATAAACATCTGTGTGTACATTTTTGTGCGGACACAAAATTTTAACTCCTTCGATAAATACCAAGGGGTGTGATTGCTGGAACATACAGTAAGAGTATGTTTAGTTTTGTAAGACATTGCTAAACTGTCTTTCAAAGTGACTGTACCAATTTGCATTCCCACCAGCAGTGCATGAATGTTCCTGTTGCCCCCCATCCTCATCAGCATTTGGTGTTGTGGGCGTTCTGGATTTTGCCCATTCTGATAGGTGTGTAGTGGCATCTCATTGTAGTTTTAATCTGCATTTTCTTGATGACATATGATGTGGAGTCTCTTTTCATCTGCTTATTTATTGTCTATATATCTTCTTTGATGGGTTGTCTGTTAAAGTCTTTAGCCCATTTAAAAATTCAGGTTGTTTGTTTTCTTATTGTTGAATTTTAAAAGTTCTTTGTGTACTTTGGATAAAAATCCTTTTTCGGATGTGTCTTTTGCAAATATTTTCTCCAAGTCTGTGGCTTGTCTTCTAATTCTCTTGATATTGCATATCACAGAGCAGTGGTTTTTAATTTTAATGAAGTCTAGCTTATCAGTTGTTTCTTTCAAGGATTGTGTCTTTGGAGTTGTATCTAAAAAGATATCACCAATCCAAGGTTATCTAGGTTCTCTCCTCTGTTATCTTCTAGGAGCTTTATGGTTTTGAATTTCACACTTCGATTTAGGATCCATTTCGTTAATTTTTGTGAAGAGTGTAAGGCCTGTGTTGAGACTTATTTTTTTGTACATATGCCCATTTGTTCCAGCACCATTTGTTGAAGAGACTGTCTTTTTTTTTTTTACATCTTTATTGGAGTATAGTTGCTTTACAATGGTGTGTTAGTTTTTGCTTTATAACAAAGTGAATCAGTTATACATATACACTCTAATTGCTTTAGACTGTCTTTGCTTCAATGGCAAAGGCCAGTTGATTATATTTAAAGGGCTTCCTTTTTACTTACTAATATTTATTGAATATTTATTTCCTCAAAAACAGTCAGTGAATATTTATTGAGCCCCCTTTGTAAGCCATGGGTAATGCCAAGTACTCTGTGTATATTACCACATTGAGTCCTCATAGTAACTCTAAGGACTAGCCACTCTTTGTATCTTTATTTTACAGACAAGTACACAGAGGCTTGGAGAAGCCACCTACTACATTTTTTTGCACAGCAAGACTAGGATTTGTATCGAAATTCTGCCATTTTCTCTCTATTACTTGAGTTGATGATTGGCTATTATGTTATTATACCTCCTACTCATTTCAAACTAGTTGTAGCCCTAGTTCAAAATAGTGCTAAGGTCACGACTGGACTTAAGTGCTTCTACAAGGTGGCCATTTGCAGACTGGCTTACAATGGTTTACATTGCCTGTATTATTCCTCTTTGCATAGGGACCTTCCTGCTATTCCAATACCACATGGACATTAGCATTTCCATCTTCAACTGAGCCAGTCATTCAAACACAAATCTGACCCTTATTCTCCTGTTTAGAACACTTCATTGGCTTCTCATTTCTCAGCTCAGCTAAGCTAAGACATGTTGGTAAATAGCTATTTTACCAAGTAGAATGTGCCAAGTGTGATAAGAAGTTAGAAAACGAACTCAGTGAAAGGGGAAATTTCTTCCAGCTAGAGATCCAAGGGAAGTTCCACAGAGAAGGTGATATTTTACCAAGGCCTGAAGAGACATAGAGCTATGAAGACCTTTGAGAACAATATTCTAAGAAACATGTCTGGAAAACGTGAGTGATTAAATTGGTCTGTAACAGAGTGGAATGTAGGGAGAGAGCAGAAAAGATTTGTCACCCGAGAGGTTGGCTGGGGCCGTGTCGGGGAGGATCTGGAATGTCAAACCTCTTTTAACCTTGAACCACCTTTTGGGGGCTTGATTTTTGCCTGATGTCTCCAGGTTTGGTAAACAGATTAGTCGTCATATACCACAAGCCTGGTAATGTTTGATGCATAGCTTTTAGATAGAATATGCTTTTTTTGAATTAGAAGAAGATAAAAATAACAAAAAGTATTCCATCTTTGGCAGTAGTATGGTTAATGTGTCTCCTCTAACCTCAGTCAGCTATTCTGAGAGCTTCATGTGGCCTCAAGTGTTTTCCTGCCAATGAAGGATTCTATGCACTAGAATTAAGATCAGATTCATGTTTGAATGTTGTTCTGTTTTCCTGTGCAAAGAGGCTGGCCAGAGAGTGAGATCAGAATAGGCTTCTTGACCTCTGGAATGAAGCTGGATTAGTAGAGATGGTAAAATTAGATGAGATATTTGGGTGCTCAGGGGGCTGTGTGGGTCTGTTCTTTCTCCCTCTGGTTTTCCAATCCTTTCTCCAAGGATATGTTCCATTTTAACATATTTTCCTCTTTTCTCTGACATTGTACCTAACTACACGGGCACACATGGGTGGGTGGATATCTGCATGTGTGTATATGAGTGTGCGCACTCATGTGTGTCTGTGTGCGTGTGTGTGTGCTGGCCTGATATTGTTGTCACCATTGCAGCCAGTGTTCTGGATGCAGATGCAGAGAGATAGAAAGCCTGCGAGTGACAGTTGGATACAGTTTTGGAATGAATAGGGCTGGATATTGGATGCTGATAAAGGAAGTCTATTTCTGCTTGGCTTCCTGAATGTCAAAGTGGTGGGAACCCACGAGCAGGTGACTGAGGGGGTAGACTCATCTCCTGACCTTGACAGCTTTAAGAATAGGAGGCTCTCTCTATCCACTCAATACTCATATCTGTTTATAATGGGTGAGGGCCATTTCATAGTGAGGCAAGGGCATTGGCAAGATGACTTCTGGAGGGCCCTACTGGGATGAATCATCTGTGATATTATCTCTTCAGCCACTATGAGTGGGGAGTATGTATCATTATTTTAGCCACATGAAAACTGAGAACACTGCATAAATTCTCATTATTGAGCAAGAGTGGTTATGGTGACCTTGTATGTTTTCACATTTACCCTTGCAATTCCCCTGCTTCTTCCCGATTTTGGTTTATTTAAAATTATGGTCTCCTTTAGCAATGGAGATATTTCATAGAGTGGGAGTTTGTTTAAGGGCAGGACCCCAAGCCCAGAAGAGCATGAAGAAAAGGGAAGGCACTTGTGGCAGTGGCTTCTCCCTGGACTTGCTGGGGACTGTGTGTGTTTGAGAGGGAACATCCTGACCTTGTAAAAGAAATGCAGCACAGACACGTGGCAGCTCCGAACTGACCCTTCAGCCCTGGGAGGGCTACAGATTGAATTAACAGAGACCTCAATTCTCTTTAAACCAGCAGGGGAAGCAAGTTGATATTTGCATTTTGCTAAGACTCAGTTAACACTGGGCTAGTTTTCTTTGTGATGCTGACGCCTCTGAGTTGTAAGATGCAAGTTAATTCCATTTGTGTGCGTCATACGGGGAAGGTAGCCAAGACGGTAAGAGGGATGGAGGAGTCTAAAGCTTGTTGAATATCAATGGCAAGACACAGATATTCTTCCACTGAAAGAAAACTGGCATCCAGGGAAGTTAAGTGACTTGTCCAAGGCCACATGGAGTGTTAGTGAGAAAACTGGTCTGGAAGCCAAGGGACCTGACTCTAATAAGGCTTCATTAGTAACCCTAAAACTTAGTTTTCTTATGGTCAAAATAGCTTTAGGAATTCCCTGAGTCAATAAAGACTTCCAGAGTCTCTCTCTCTTTGTCTGTCTGTCTCTCTAATAGGTATGTATATTTATATATTTATAATTATATGTATATGTGTAAATTATATATGTATAATTATATATGTATCACATATATATACATATATACACACATACATATAACATAACTAGGAGAGAGAGAATACTCCCAACTTCAAATTACACTAGTCCAACAGGGTCAACAACAGACCGCCTCATGCTGGAACAAAGAACCAGGTTGAAGACACAGGGAAAAGAGGAGATGGGTCGGCTCACTGATAAAATAACCCTCAGAAAGAGGAGTTCACAAGTGAGTGAAAAATAATGAGAACAGCGCTGAGCCCAGGTAACTGGAAATACAGGTTCTCTGGGAATTGAATGGAAGGGCTTGACAGTGCATGAGACAGGGGTTGGTAGTGTGGGAAAGACATCACTTCTGGAGGAGAGAGGACCACTTGGTAGGGGTGCTTTTGGAAGCTTGTTAGAGAAGGGAAATAAGGAAGTGAGATTGTTCTGCTAAACGAAAGTGAATCTCAAAAATCAGACGGGATACCAATCCCTCCTTAAAGTGCCATCAGTTAAAGAAACTACACTTTTCTATACCAACAGAAGAGGGTGCTCTTGAACTAAGAAACACTGTCAGTCACCCAACCACCATAATTGTGCCTACATACAACTTTTTATGTAAACACTTAAATATAAACAGAAAATGGCAGACAACATATGTACGAGGCCACTAAGAAAACAAAATATGAGAATCCAAACATTTCAGCAGATGCAAATGTTCCTATCTAAATCAAACAAGAAGCCGAAGACAACTTTAAGATAACACCCAAATTGAATTAAATATCCTAAAACAAGCATTTGAAAATATGAAAGAAAACTTAAAGAAATCTTTAAGAAATCTTAAATCAGAAGTTCTAAAGTTTAGAACAGAAATAGACAAAAAAACAGGGAAAATGTGAAATAAGAGTTGAATAAACTCAGGAAAGAAATGGAAGGAAAAGACAAAATCATCTAAAAAAATAGAGGCTAAATTATAAGGTATTCATGGGATGACAGATGATGAGACATTGAGGAACATTAATAGAAAGAGGATGAAAATTAAATAAGGAATGAAGGAAAAAAGATCAGAGGGAAAATAACTGATAGAAGATAGGCTCAGAAGAGTCTGAAAAAGAACAATATTACAATGGAAAATAACTAGTATTTCAAACTGTAAACTAAGACAAATTTTTAAAATTGAAAGAAGACTTGAATCTGCATCTTTAAAGGACCCATTGTGTTCTTGGGAAAATAAACCTGGAATGGTGAAAGACAAGGCATATACCAGGAAAATATTATACTTTAAAGGTAAAGAAAATGTTTGCCACGTCTCCAGGCAAAAAGGCTAAATCACTTACATCGAAAAGAGAATCAAGTAAGCATCAGACTTTTCATACAAAAGAAGAGAACAATGGAGTCGCACTTTCAGGAAACGAAAGGAAGTGTGACAGGAATATTCTCTTTCTAGATGAGCTCATCGCCTAGGACCAAGACTGTGAGAAGCAGTTTTCTATGTGCAAAATCTCAGAATACTTGTTGTTCCCCTGTAAGGAATCTGCCAGAGGGTGAACATGATTCAATCAAGATAGGACCAGGACAGGGAAACTCTGATGAATGGATTGAGCGTGAGGGTCAAATATATTTCAATGTACATCTGTATCTAAAACAAGGATGGGGACAAGCACAGTATGACTGCTATATGTTCTGACAAAACTGAAATAATACACTGTTGCATAGACAATAGGTAAGAGTGAAGGATTCCATTTAAAGCAGACAGACAAAAATGTAGAAGGGCAAGCAAGAAAAAATGGACTAAGGGCATTACGATGGTATTAGTGAAAAGGCAACCACTACAGTGAACATACTAAACTTCCTAAATACCAAAAGAAATATAAAATGGGCACAGAAAACCAATCACATAGAGAAAAGAATATATACACAGTCAATTTTACACAAAATATGAGTTGAGACCAAGCAGTTATATTAATAACTTATATTTGTTATATTATTACAATTAATTGAAACATTTATTAATAAATTGCATTACTCCCTCATTAAAAATACATTGAAATTGACTCACAGTAAGGCTCAATTCCATGAAATAAATGGAAAGACACACCTATAACAAGAGACCTATAACAAAGTGGTTCAGAAAGGTTAAGAATAAGGAGATTAACAAAGATAGTACAGAAGAATGAAAACAATAAAATAAATAAGGGTATAAAGACCTAATCAACATAATCAATAAAGTAGGTATTATGGATTTATGTCAAATCTCAAACCTTGAAAATATAGAGTATATGCTTTCTTTTTAAAACACAAATAGAATGTTCACAAAAATTGACCACATGTTGGGTCATAAAGAAAGTCCTAGTAAGTGCCATAAAGTAGAAATTAATAAGAAAACTTTAAAAGGTCCTTCCATCTGGAAATTAAGCAACAGCAACAATTCTCCATTAAACTACTATTGGGTGAAAGGGGATGTAAAAGTGAAATTGCAGAATTTGTAAAAACAATAATTAGAATGAAAAATATGCCCATCAGAATTTATGAGATACAATTAAAGCAATGATCTGATGAAAATCCATGTCTTAATTACTTAAATCAATAAAAAACTAATTAAACAAATCTAATTCCTAAGTCAAAAATATAGAAAAATCACAAAGCAAACAAAAAGTAAGCACAAGGAAGGAAATAATAAAGATAAAAGAATAAATTAATGTGATAGAAAACAGTAAAAAGAGTAGAACTAATAAATGAATCAAAATGCTGGTTGTTTTGGAAAAAAAAAAGTAAAATATACATACCAATAGCTAACCTAATCAAGAAAAAAGGCAAAACACAAACATGCAAACTAAGGAAAGACTAGAGGGAAATAACTATTATAAAGATAAAATCAATCATAAGTAGACTACTTTGCAAAACTCTATGCTAATACATTTGAAAACTATGAAAATGATTATTCTCTATGAAAATGTAATTTACCAAAACAGACCCCATTTTATACAAAAAGCTCAGACAGACCACTCTCCAGGGTGAAGAAATGATGGAGAAAGTAATCAACAAATTATTCCATATAGAAACACCAGACACAGGGGAATTCTACAAACCTTCAAAGGTCAGATAATCTCAATGTTTCATAAATTGTTCTAGAATATAGAAAATGAAGGAAAACTTCCAAATTCTTTTTAGGAAGTAAGTGTAATGTTGATACCTAAACCTAATAAAGATTATTAATAATAATTATAATAATAATATAGTTTATAGAGAACTACAGACAAATTTTCTTTATAATTATAGTTGCCAAAACTAAATAAAACTCTAGCAAAAAGAATCCAAAACTATCTTAATAAAATAAAACATCAAGACCAAATTTCAGGAAGGCAGGGGTTTCAATATGAAGAAATCTACTAATAAAATTCACCTTATTAATAGATTTAAGGAGAAAAATCATGTTATTGTCTCCATGGATGCTGAAAAACCTTCAATAATATTTAACACCCATTCCTGAAAAATGTACTCAGTAAAATAGGAATTGATGGTTAATTTCTTTACACAATTTACATATATGTGCATGTATATATGTATGATTTAATTATGTGTGTGTGTGTATATGCTAAATGTAGCATCTTATTTAATTGAGAAGCATGGGAAACACTCCTGCCAAGACTAGAAATAAGGTGAAGATACCCTCTACTTTCATTCTATGTAACGTTGTGTTGCAGCTGTTAATCATTACCATTTGAGAAGAAGAAAAACCATCTCTATATATAGACGAAATTATAATGAAGCTTGAAAACCCAAGAATTAGTGATTAAACTAATGTAAATTAGTAAGGAACTCAGTCAGAGAGTAGGATATAAAATTGACTTACAAAAATCAGTAGATTGGGGCTTCCCTGGTTGCTCAGTGGTTGAGAATCCATCTGCCAATGTAGGGGACATGGGTTCGATCCCTGATCCGGGAAGATGTCACATGCCACAGGGCAACTAAGCCCGTGCACCACAACTACTGAGCCTGTGCTCTAGAGCCTGTGAGCCACAACTACTGAGCCCGCATGACGTAACTACTGAAGCCTGTGCACCTAGAACCTGTGCTTCACAACAAGAGAAGCCACCGCAATGAGAAGCCCATGCACCACAATGAAGAGTAGCCCCTGCTCGACACAACTAGAGAAAGACTGTGCGCAGCAACGAAGACCCAACACAGCCAAAAATAAATAAATTAATTAATTAAATTAAAAGAAAAAAAATCAGTAGATATCTGTAGAAAATAACCAATTATAAGATACAACATAAGGGGAAAAACTCATTTGTGATTGCAACAAAAAAGATAAAACTTAAAAAGAAACATGCAAAATCTAAATGAAGAAAATTTATAAATCTTCCCAAAAAAGGTGAAAACAGGCTTGAGAAAGTAAAAAGACATCTGTTCTTGGTGAGTACTACTCAACATTATTCAGATGGCAGTTCTTCTCAAGTTAGCATATAAATTTAATCCAGTTGAAAGAAAAATGCCAACAAGCTCCCCTGCCCCCCATGAGATAAATGAGTTGATTCTAAAGTCATGTCAAAAAATAAACATACAAAAATAGCTAGGAAACCTTGGGCAGGAGGAGGGGGAAGCAATGAGGGAGAAGGATCTTACCTGATATGAAAACACACTTTAAGTGCTCAGTGATGAACACAGTGTGGTACTAGCTCATGGATGGAGAGACCAGAGAAACTGAATAAAGTCCAGAAATGGATTCAAGTATGCACAAAAGTGTACTATTAAATAAACATGGCATTTCAAATCACTGGAGAAAACGCAGGCTTTTTAAATAAATGGTGTAGGGACAGCTGAATAGCCATTTGGAAAAAGATAAAACTGACTCCTACCTTACACCATATACCATAAACTATAAAAAGGTGAGAGACTTAAATGTAAAAATACAAAATAAACAAGTCATACAAGTACTAAAAGAAAACATGGATGAATGTTTTTGTAACTTTAGTGTGGGAAAATGTTTACTCAATGTGACTCAAAATGCATATGAACAGCAACAAAAGACTGATAAATTCTGCTGCATAAAATTAAGAAAGAATTGCATGGCAAAAAAAGAAGCAAAACCAAAAGAAAAATGGCTCACTAGGGGAAAATATTTGCAACAGGATGTGTCAGAAATAAATGGCTATCTCCTTAATATATAAAGTATTTTTAAAAATTTAGAAAAAACCCAAATCACCAAGCTCCACAAAAATATAGGGAAGTGATCCTTAAACACGTGAAAAATTCTCAAAAATGTTGGTGCAGCTGTGGAGAAATTAGCTGTATTAGTTTGCTCAGGCTGCCATAACAAAATTCCACTGACTGGGTGGCTTCAACAACAGAAATTAATTTTTTCACAGTTCTAGAAGCTGGAGGTCCAAGATCAAATTGTTGGTGGGTTGTATTTCTTCTGAGGCCTCTCTCCTTTGCTTTCAGATGGCTGCCTTCTCACTGTACCCTCATGAGGACTTTCCTCTGTGCAGGCACATCCCTGGTATCTCATTGTGTGTCCAAATTTCCTCTTCTTATGACATCAGTCAGATTGGATTAGGATTTACCTTAATGACATTATTTTAACTTAACAACCTCTTTAAAAGCCCTATCTCCAAATATAATCACATTTTCTGGAATACTGCGGGTTAGGGCTTCAATATATAAATTTGGAGTGATAAAATTCAGCCTATAACACAGGCACATATGCTGCTGGTAGATATTTAAATGGTATAATCTATTTGGAGGGAAATAAATCTAAGTATCTAAAAATTATCTGTGCAACATTTATCCTTTGACCAAGCAATATGACCCTGAAGCTAACCCTCAAAACCAAACAAACAAACAAACAAAAACCATATGCACAAGGTTATTCATCATACTATGATTTATAGGAGTAAAGTAACAGAAACAACCTGAATACAATATATAAAATATTGGTTAAATAAGCTATGGTATATCCACACATCAGAGCAACTATTAAACTATAAAAAGAATGGGGGAGATCTCTATTAATTGTTCAGAGTCACTTCTAGTATCTGTTTCAAATAAAAAACACAAAGTGAAAAAGTTTACAAATAGTAGGCTACTTTTATGTAAGAAAGGAGAGTAAATAAGAAAGAAGAACACACACACACACACACACACTTACTGTTGTAAAAAGAAACATGGAGAGAATAAACCAGAAGCTACTGAAATGGTTGCCTACATAACAGGTATAGGTCAGGAATGAGAAAAGGATAGAGGGGATGAGGAAGCCGTGACAACTTTTAATATAGTTTTGACTTTTAAATCATGAAAAAGTTATGTATATTTAAAAATAAAATTAAATAAACAAGGGCGCACCACTAATTTGAACAAAAAGAGAAGCAAATGAATCCTACTGTACAACTAGTTGATAACAAATAAGAAAAGAAAAGAAAGAAAGAATTAACCCAACTAACTGAACACATAAATCTGCTGTACATGCTCAGTGGGATATAGTCTAAGGGCAAAAATGAATGGGAAAGAAATGTACACTTGGTAGATTTGTTGTTGGTTGTGGTATTGTACCAATTCCCACACTACTTTGTGCAAATTGTATGACAGAGCAAATGAGGCAATATTTGATGTTTTTTTATTATGAGAGAAAGGAGCTAGAAATAAGGAATGGGAGGAGATGAAAAGCTCTCTGTATTAGATTTGAAGGTATCAGAATGAGCTCATGATTTAAACACGTGTTTATTAGCTCTGTTCAATGAGTTATGAGGAAAGAATAATTCAAATTGAATCTGGAGTATTTTAATGTCTCAGAAAGCAAGAAAATGGGAACATGTCAAATGAACACAAGAGACACTTAAAGATGTTCCCACTGGCCAGATTAGGGAAAACTTAAGCATTAAAAAAATAATGAGGGCTTCCCTCGTGGCGCAGTGGTTGAGAGTCCGCCTGCCGATGCAGGGGACACGGGTTTGTGCCCCGGTCTGGGAAGATCTCACATGCCGTGGAGTGGCTGCGCCCATGAGCCATGACCACTGAGCCTGCGCGTCCGGAGCCTGTGCTCTGCAACGGGAGAGGCCACAACAGTGAGAGGCCCGCGTACCGAAAAAAAAAAAAAAATTATATTCCAAAACAAACAAAACAAAATGAGGTAGGAGGGTAAAGAAGAGTTTTTTTTACAGAAGGATGCTAGTAGAGTGTGGAAGGAATTGTAGAATTAGAAAATAACCATTTTGTCTCCATTGACATAATGGTTCATTCAGACAAGTAGCAACAGTAGATACTAAAATAATTTGGGGGAATGTTCTTGAGTAACAAGATATTTGTATAGTCTTAAAGTTTGACCTCACAAATTACTTACTAACTGCAAAAGAGAAAAAGCTATTTCTACTTTGGACAAAATCTGTTGGACATTATCTTAACCAGTAATGGAATATCGTTACCCATAATGAAATAATCTGACATTATATGCTTCCTGATGTGATGCACTGAGAAAGCCCCAATGCCATTCATGTTATATTCTTGCCAAATATGTCTAATCAGAATTTAAACATGAGTCACATTTATGATACTGGCTACAGAAGAACCTTCTTAGGTGTTGCAAAAATCTCACTGTCATGAAAGACCAAAAAATAAAGCAAGGAATTGTTAATGAAGAATAAAGGGACATGACAAATAACTGTAATCTATGACACTAGATTTGAACTTTGGTTGGAAAAATTAATCATTAAAGATATTATTAGGATAATTGGGAAAATTGACTATTATTGTATTTAGATAACATTATGGCATCAGTGTTAAATTTCTTGAGATTGATCATGGTATTTCGGGTATGTTCGAAAATGTCCTACAAAGAAGAAACTGGTAGTAGAAAGGCTATTTAGTAGTAGGAACATAAGATGAGGAAATCAGGGGAATTGAAGACATCCCCCTCATAAATATTTCTAAAGTATAAGTGGGATTTGAGTTCCAATTGGACAATGAGAAAGAGAGTAGACTTGAAGATAGTGTTGAAGTGTCTAATTTGAATGAGAGGACAGATGGTGGTGCCATTCACTAAAACTGCCAAGTGTGCATACTGAGCTATCTGTAAGACATTCATGGGGAAGCTTTCATGTGCCATTAGAAAGGTTTGTTTAAAAGTCAGGAATCTAGTTAGAGACAGAAATCCCTAACTGAGTAGTATATGTAAAGAAGTGATAGCTAAAGCCATTGTGGGTGATGAAATCTCTCAAGGGAGTAGAGAATGGGATGACAATGGGAAAACAGGATATTGGAAAACATCAGTATTCCTTGAGAATCCTACTGTCCTATCCATTCTCCATGGTAGCCCATTCCAGAGAATCAGAGCTTCAGAGAACATGGCTTCACAGTCAGCTCTCACCAGGAAACAGAAGTCACTGAGATGGTCTGTGCCTTTAATGAAGGGACTACTTCCAGTGGTGTCAGAAAGCTTAAGGAAACAAAGAAGTTGAGGCACCTAGAGAATAGCAAGAGTGGGGCACCATTACCACTTTTAGACCAAGGGGCAAGGAGGAGAAAAAGTGTTCCTGGAGCCTAGTGTGGGGTGGAGCTATGAAGAAGGTACTGTTTGGTGGGAAATACAGATGTAGAAGAACATGTCTGCTTCCAGAAAGGCTTAACTGAAAAGTAAGAAAGGGGAGAAGAAATATGCCAACCTCCCCACCCCCACATTTAAAAAATCTGAGCTATAATTCACATAAAATTTTACATAACATAAAATTCACCATTTTAAAACGTACAACTCAGTGGTTATAATATAGTCACAGGTTGTGCAACATCACCATTACCCAATTCCAGAATGTCTTCATCGCCCCCAAAAGTAATCCCATGCCCATAGGCAGTCACTGCCCATTGTCTTCTTCCTCCAACCCCTGGCAAGTACTAGTCTATTTTCTATCTCTGTGGATTTGTCAATTCTAGACATTTTTTCATAGGAATAGAATCATACAGTATATGGCCTTTTGTGTCTTTTTTCCTTCACTTAGCATAATGTTTTCAAGTTCATCCATATTATAGTATGTATCACTACTTCATTCCTTTTTTTTTTTTTTTCTTTTGCGGTACGCGGGCCTCTCACTGTTGTGGCCTCTCCCGTTGTGGAGCACAGGTTCCGGATGCACAGGCTCAGAGGCCATGGCTCATGGGTCTAGCTGCTCCACGGCATATGGGATCTTCCCGGACCGGGACACGAACCTGTGTCCCCTGCATCGGCAGGCGGACTCTCAACCACTGCGCCACCAGGGAAGCCCTACTTCATTCCTTTTTAAGGATGAATAATATTCCAATGTATGGGTATACCACATTTGTTTATCCATTCATCAATTGGTGAGTATTTGGGTTGTTTTCACTGATTTCCTGCTTGTACGGAGCCTCAAGGTCAGCCAGGGCCTTCTCAGGTCTTTTGTAAACATTGGCATAGTCCTGGGCTTAGGCTTGGCCTTCCAGATTTCCAGGACTAAGTTGAAGCCTTTCCAAGCCCCTGTAGACAACTCATTGTCTAGCGTTTCTTTTTAATCCTTTTGATTGTCTGCTGCTTTCCCCACATTGCCTTGGACAGTATATTAAAACACTACCAGATACATGATTTAAAAAAAATGTCCCTATCCCCAGGGTCTTTCAGCACTATGCAAGTTCTGAGACAGGTGAAATAAAGACTTTTGAGTGAAAATGAAGCTTTCTGATTGGATTTACTAGAGAACCATGAGATAGGTCAAATGATTGCTCTTTGGGAATGAGTCTTTGAAAGAGCTCCAGCTTCATTCTGCTCTGTCAGGTGCCAGGAATGCAGGATGTTATTTTTCAAGGCTACCTCTAAGCTGGGGGAGTGGGGATGGGACCAGGGTCAAAGTTGCTGCTTTTACAGAGATTCAGCTGTTTTTCTTGAGTGAAAGCTACTGGATTGCTGCAAGTCTTTGATTAATTTCTAGAATTCTGAAAAATTGATTCTGACAGTTGCAATTTTTGGGGGGTTGCTGTTATGGAAGGGAAATTTTTTGGAAGTCCTCACTCTTTTTGCTGCCATCACCTCTTGCCCTTACTTTTAAATAACTTGTCAGTGTCTTCCATTGGCTAAACCCAAAACATCTAAAGCCAGCTGCCAAGGGAACCTGGATAAAGAAATCTGTGGGGATCAGATGACCAGAGAGCAGGACAGGGCATAGATGGCAGAAAATGGAATGGAGCAGGAGTGAGTGGTCAATAATTAGCCCATCCTAGAAGAGTAATGAGGCTTCAGTACAGTACCTTGTATTGAAGTGGTCAATGGGAAACTATCTAGGCCTCAATAGAAGAAATCAAGTTTTCTTTTTTGATACATATAAGTCAAACAGAAATAAAGAAATAATTTTGGCCAAGAGTACTTTGAGACTTTGGGAGAATAATATGGCCCTAGTTTCAGCATCTTCTTATAGCCTTTGGACCCACTGTTTAACCCAATATCCTTACTATGCTCTAAGGAAAACCTCTTTCAAAAGAGCATTCTTTTCAGGAAGACTGGGTGAAGAGTTTCCTTCTCTTAGTCTTCCATCTCTCATATCATCAGATCTTGAAAGAAACACGAAAGAAAAACACACAGCGAAAGTCTGCGTGATAGGCACATTTTCCCTCTCTTGCAGAGCTTTAAGATGGACATTTAAAATATGTTCATTTTGCAGTCATCTTAGAAAACTCCTTTTATCTTCAGCAGGCCTGAAGAATAGCTTGACACCATCTTATGTAAAGCAATTCCTAACAGAATTGAAGGCCATTATGAAATGTGTGGGTCTCCCATTAAATACTTTTCTCATAAAACCAATGTGCCCATGGGTGGAAAACTTCCCGCTTAGCAGGAGGGGAAACTTTGACGTGGTCTGCAAATTTATCAGTTTCCAGAAACTAATCACTAAGGTACCACTTATCCAAACCCTTTAATCTCCCTGTGCTGCTAGAATTCCATTGCCTCCTCTCTGCTTCCTGAGGCAGGTGCGTGTGACAACGCTCATCATTTAGGTAGTAAGGCTCAAGCAGTTATTTTATATTCTGTGACTTGTCAAAGGTTCCTGAGTGGAGACTCTATCGCTCTGTATTTGTCGCAAAAGAGAAATACAAAGACCCTGTTTGATAAGGGCTGGGAATGCTGTCTGTTGATCCACAGGTGTCTAGAACTCCTACTGGAGTCCCTGGATCATCCAACCACATATGTTCTGTTCCTACTATATATGCTGCTGTAAGGGATCTTATGAAGAAACTAGGCTCCAGGCAGAGTTGCACAAGAAGGCAAATGATGACCTGGATGAGGTGGTAGGTATACTAGTGATGCAAGCACAGGTTGTGGCAGGATTTGATCCTGGGCTCCTAAGCAAAACTATGAAATTTCTCCTTATTCAGAGTTTCTCATCCTTTCTTCCATTCGCCTTTGCTCTGCCTCCCCACTCTCATTTGGCATTCCGACTTCCTGGAATTTCAACAATAAATGCCCACTTGAATTTGCTTTCATAGTGTTCAATTAAACAAGGAGACCATTGGACTGAGGTGGCTTTATTGCCTTAGTAGCCTGTGTAAGCAAACTGAAGTCTGTAATGCCTCAAGATTATGAAATTGAAGCTTAAGGACAACCAATCACAAATAGCCAACTAAGCTTTCCCAAATGATGTAACCACTTATGCTACAGCCAATCAAATAATTTCCTTGCTTTGCCACTGTGTCTTCTCTATGAAAGTCTTTCCCTAGCTCCTGCTTTTGGGGCATTTCTAATCACTTCTGGTTGCCCAGATTGCATCAGTTATTGCTCAAATAAACTCTTAAAAATGCAATGTCCTTCAATTTATCATTTAACACCAGCATAACCAGGTTCCAAAATTTTCCCCTTTCCTTCTAGCCGTTAAAATCTACCTATCTCATGTCCTTATAGCATCAGAAAGCTTGGCTGGCATACTAATATATGTCAAGGTGGCAATCACTGAAAGAGATTATTATTTCTTCTAGGTAACATATTTGATTTTTAATAATAACTTTCGATTTTTAACTTGAAAGGGCAACTAATGAAATTTTCCAGAAAAACAGCAAGGTATGCGAGCTAGATATTTTATAACTACCATTCTACTACCTTCCACTCTGTACCAACTCTACACTAGACACTTTAAATAAATAGACCATTCAGTCTTCATGATAACACCAAGGAAGTTATTATTATTCCTAGTTTGTAGGTGATAAACCTTGTTGCTCATAAAGATGAGTGACATAGGTAGTAAAAGGTAGAGGTGTGATTTGGACCCAGGTCAATCTGATTTCAAAGCCTTTAGTACCCCTCCTATGACAGCTCTCCTGGCTGAATTCAGACTAATCAACTCATGTGAGGACAATGTGTTGGGAATTTGTGTACTTGGTGTCATTGTATCTCATTTTCATTCTAGTCAAATGGGTAGTCTCTTCCAACTCAGGAACTTCCTTCTTTAATCTAATTTTTATTTATCTTTCTGGAGTTCAAATTATGATTATTTTTTTTTCCATTTTGGTACTGAATTAGCAAGAGAAACCTCAGCCCTTTCTCTTTTGATGGTGTAAGTTACTCAGAGACCAAGGAGGGACAATAAAAACTACTGTCCTTCTGGAAATTGTACTTTCACGAGTCTTGAAATTGGTGAATGTTTAATAACTTGGTAGCCCAGAGTAGGGTTCTGGATGAAATGAAGGGGTATAAATAACACAGTAGTCTCAGTGGAAAGGTGGAAAAACACCTTCATGACCTTCTTTTCTCCTCCAAATGTTGTGACTTGTGGGACTCATGGGAAAGACACGGTGTGCCTTGAGGGATGCGGGGGAAATGTGAGCTCCAGGAATGATGTTTATGAGCACTCTGATTTTAATGAAATACTATATTGGGAATGTCATAGGCACAGGTCAGGAAATTCTAAGGCCTGGCTTATGGTACAGGGAGGAAAGCTAACTCCTGACTACTTGTGAACAGGGTATCTGTGAACAGGTCAAGACCACCTGGCTTCTTCTCCTACCATGTATCCAGTTGGGCAAGAAAACAGGGAGAGGTGAGCTAGAAATAAATTGTTCTCTGTCTCTGTCTCTCACATGTTAGTGAGATTCAGGCCCAGACAAAGAAGAGATTACGTGTTTGAATTTACCTGCGATTGTTACAGAGGAATCAAAAGCCAAAGCGGGATAATAATTACGTGCATATTAGTTACTATTCTTCCTTCATCTACTACCAACTGATGTAGATAATTAAGTTAGTCAAAAGTGATCTTAATTTCCACATTACGTTTGAAGTAGTCTAAAGATAAAACTCTGGGTGAGCATATGGATTGTATGAACTTCAGTCATATTTTGCAAATGTCCCCATAATTTGTGTCAGTAGTGTATAGGTTATTATGCTCTGTTTATTTTACAGGATTATATTTCCTGATATTATTCTCTTTTCCATCATTCTCCACTACTCTTTATAAATGAACAGTATCTCCTATACATTTAGACAATAACAGAGGGGAAGAGAACCACTCAGAGATCCAGAGCAGGGAGAGGCTGGCCACTGGTGAGGACATCAGGACCCAGTGCCAGAGACCCACACAGTGCTCAGCACATAGCTGGAGTTGGCTTTCAGTCCATATTTGTTGACTTTTCAAAAATGGTGGTCCCTGGATTTCAGGTTATTGGCAAAAACTAAATACAAGGCATGGCAATGTGTTGACCAAAGTTAGAATTTGTTGGCTGTGGCAAAATCTGAGAGCAAAATCGAAATCCCCTCCCAACTAAAGCCACTGAAAATAGTTCCTCATTGTGGTTTCTGAGATTCAAAGAACAGACGGCTCCAAGTGGTTTATTACACAAGTTTCAGAAGGTTCATGGGCATCCAATGATTCCCACTAAGCTGGATTTTGATGGGTTAAATGTAAGTGAATCAGGAGCATAAGGATTAAATTTCTTCTCCAATACACATGGGTTTTAAATGAAGGGAAAAAGGTGCTTGGGGCACAATGCATTTATTTGCCAAGCCCCAAACATTCAAAAAATAGTTCAAGATGTCTCAGTAAATCCAACCAGCTGCCCAATCCCCGTCTCCCTTGAGTGCTTGTCTAGATATACATGCTGATAGGTACACAGAGAGCAATGCCCAATCCTCTGGAATGCAAGTTTTAGATCTTCTAGTCTCTGGTACGGATAACTCGAAATTTCCAGATGGCCTAGTGGTAGAGTTTTAGCATTCTTTTCCCCAAAATATGATACAAAACTTCCCCAGTCCATTTCCCCTCATCCAATGTCTGCTCAAACACATGTAGTCAGAGGTGAAAAGAGTTTGTATTTACCAAGAACCAATGTCTTAAATATTTAGATCAAATGCATTTACTTTGTCTCCTGTTTACATGTGGTAGTATACTAAAGATTATTTGTTGGTCTGAGGTGAGACCAACAAATGGTGAAAACGTGGCTTAATTTCCCTGGATCTAAATCTAAATCTAAATCAGTTTAATTACAGAAGTTAAAGCAAGAGGGAGACAGATGGATATAAGTTGGAGGCTACTTCAGGCATCTGGTGGTAAAGAAATGGGAGAGAGGATAAGAACTAGAGGGAAGATGAAGTCCAAGAAAACCACTGACTCTACATGTCCTGTGGCAACCAGATGGGAACAAATGGTTCCACCAATCTAATTTATTTTGGCCAGTTTACATGATGAAAAGTAAAGATGGGAATTTATTGTTCCTTTTCACAGATGGATTGGATCATCTTAGGTTAAAATTGGTGTATTGCAACAACGCATTGATCACTGATCACTGATCACATCTGAATCTACTGTGGTCATGCCCGGTCACCCACTGTGGTGTTGGCACAGTTTAGATATACAATGGATACGGGGCAGGGGATGAAGGAGTGAGAAGATGTTTCCAAGTTATAAGCCTGCTATTGGGCAGACTGAGGTGTCATTGCTGAAGATGGAGAAAGGAGATGAGGTGAGGATAGACAAAGATGGTGCCTTGAAGACAATATCAGCCGTGCATATTTATTTTGGAGTTGTATGAACTCTGGTGCTAGTTTAAAAACTGTTGTAATTTAAATCTTATAAATAGATGATGTTGTCCTAAATCTCTATTCCACTTTCTAAGAAAAGTGCAGCCTCCTTGTTATGGTTATGTTAGTACAGAGAAAACCCTAGCAAGTTAAAATTTTATGGTTACTTCCATTCCTAACTTCTTACTTCCCCTGTATTCTTATTCCTCTCTGTTCCTTGGGATTTCCTATACCTTTATCCATTCATTGAAACATGGAACTACACTTCTTTCTTCAATTTTAATAACAATGACAAAATATTCATATTAGGTCTTCATTGCTCCCCTCCCCCAAATCCAGAGATTTCTATAAAACCTTCTACATATACAGAGTGTTTGATGATACTTCTGTGTTGTTAATGTTCAGGTCTAAGTTTTCCTTTACAAGTCAAAGACTCAGTCATCACTTTAAAATGACTACTCAAATAAGAAATGATTGACTTCCTTGATGAGATGCCATTTTATTCCTGAGTCTCTCTCCAAATAGGGAAAAAAGAGTGAGGTTACCATTGTTCCAGTTATAGAAATTAAAGCAGAGGGATATGTACTGAACCTGAGCAATGCTGTGGTTAATGGGTGAAGTTAAGAAGAGAAACTGGGGAAATTGAAGGATATCAGAGAAAGGAGAAGAGAAATAGGAAAAAGCAATATGAGAGGTTAGGATGGAATAACTTTCAAGTGAGAAACAGGACAGCAGGCATTTTGACTAAAAAATGGCATAAAAAAAAGAGGACTCAGGTCTTAGGTAGGTGTACAAATGGCTGCACAGCTGACAGCACACCTTGCTTTCCAATGAAGAGAGGTGTACTTGGGAGAGGCCAAAGCTGGGGGGTGATAAGTGAGCTTCCAGAAAATTCATAGGTGAAAAGTGATTGTTAAAGCATCCCTGCACTCCGGATGGTAAACTTGATAGTGAATTTGTTAGGTCAGAGAATGCTACCAAACTAAGAGGTTGGAAAAAAGCAAAGGTAACAGGAATAGCTACCTGTTACCCTAATTTCTCCTCTTCCAATCAAAGTGCAATGACAAAGCATTCATGAGGCTGCAAAGCTTGGTGGACATGTGCTAGGACCAGAGGCTATGCCAGGTGCTTTCAAAAGTGGTATTTTATCTCATGCTCAAAACAAGTCAATGAGAAAGTTTTGATGATTTTTTTCAATTGACAGTTGAGGAAGCTGAGGTTTGAAAGGATCTGACTTGCCCAAGATAACACAGGTCATGAGTATCAGAGCTGGACTTGGAATGTAGAGTTCCAAGTGCACATTTCATGTTCCTCTACCATGCAGCACTCCCACTATTTCATGGGAAGGACATTTCTGTGGTGCTACTAAAGAAGAATGGTCTTTTAAAAGACAGAGAAAGTCAGAGGACTGGTCGTCTGTCCCTTCCTTTAGCTGTTCAGGGCTGTTGATTCTCTCAGGACTATAGTTCTGAGTTTTATTACTGGTTCTGATACTGTCCATCTGTGCAACCATAGACAATCATGTAGCCATTGAGGTGTGAGTTTCCTGGTTTCTAAACTGAAAGAACTGGGTGGTATATTGAACCCTGGACACTGACATTCATGTCTGCAAGGATTTTGGGATTTGCTGCTCATCCACCAGCTTTGAAACTATGGTGTTTCAGAGGCAACAAAAGAGAATGGGAAGGAAAAGAGCACAGACTTGTTCCTGGAATAACTGGGCCGTAAATTGGGTCCTGTCTCTGACCTTATCACCATTCCTTGCTGGCTCTTTGTTTTTTGTCTTTAATTTATTTTATTTTTTATAGTTTTTTTCTTTTTTTAAAAATGAAGTATAATTGATTTACAATTATATAATTGTAATATATAAATTACAATTATATATTTTGGGTATATAGCAAAGTGATTCTGAATATATAAAAGAATATATTCTTTTCCTTTATAGTTTATTACAGGGTATTGAATATAGTTCTTTGTGCTATACAGTAGGTCCTTGTTGTTTCTCTACTTTGTATCTAGTAGAGTGTACCTTTTAATCCCAAACTCCTAATTTATCCCTCCTCCTCCTTTCCCCTTTGGTAACCATAAGTTTGTTTTCTATGTCTGTGAGATTATTCCTGTTTTGTAAATAAGTTCACATGTATCACTTTTTTTAGATTCCACATATAAGTGATACCATAAGATGTTTGCCTTTATCTGACTTACTTCACTTAGTATGATAATCTCTAGGTCCATCCATGTTGCTGCAATTGGCCTTATTTCATTCTTTTTTATGGCTGAGTAATTCCATTGTATATATATACTACATCTTCTTTATCCATTCATCTGTGGATGGGCATTTAGGTTGTTTCCGTGTCTTGGCTATTGTAAATAGTGCTGCTATGAACATTGGGGTGCATGTGTCTTTTTAAATTAGAGTTTTTGTTTTTTTCTGATATATGCCTAGGAGTGGGATTACTGAATCATATGGTAACTCTATTTTCATATTTTTTAACTAACCTCCATGCTGGTCCCCATAGTGGCTGCATAAATTTACATTCCTACCAACAGTACAGGAGGATTCCCTTTTCTCCACACCCTCTCCAGCATTTATTATTAGTAGACTTTCTGACAATGGCCGTTCCAACTGGTGTGAGGTGATACTTCATTACAGTTTTGATTTGCATTTCTCTATTAATTAAACTTACTGCCTCTTTGATTCTCCAAATGCCCACTGTGAGTCTATACCCAGAATTCCTCATTGTCAGTGACCACTCAACCAATTGTTTCAAAAGTTTGTCAACGTGGGTTTAAAATGTTACCTTCTCCCTGGAGTGCTTACTGTTTAATAATTGACTGTAGTAAGTAGAAATTAAAGATTAAAAAAAAGCCAATGGATTTAAAAAGTGCTAGTTTAAAATGCTAGTACTTTCATCACTGTGTTTAATAATGGCATAGAAGAGATGGCTGCAAGAGGAGATGTAGTAATTGGAAAGAGACTGCCATGATCACACCCAAGTCAGAATCAGAGGAGGAGAAAGGAGCTCAGGAACATGCCTGGAGAACCTTCCAATGAGCAGCTGGATGGACTACAGCTTTGGGGCCCGTGGACTGTTGCCCATGCCTATCCTGTCTTGTGCATTTCTCTTCTGCTTCAGCACCGGGCAGGTCTTTTGAACAAAAAGGTTCAGATCTTAATTGTATGACTTACTATTTGTGTAATCTTTGCAAGTTACTTTGCCTCTTTCAGCTTTAGTGCTCTCAGATGTGTCAAATGGGAATTGTTTTGAGGAGTAAGTCAGATGACTTTTTAGAGCTCCCAGCATAGTGTTTGCCGTGTACAAGGCATGCAGGGGAGTGGTTACGAGCATGAAACCTGGAACTAGACAGTCTGAGTGAGTCTGGGCTCCCTCATTTACTAGCTAAGTGAATGTGAGCAGGTTGCTTAACTCTCCCATGCCTCAGTTTCCTAGTCTGCAAAGTGCTGCTGGTAAAGACATCCACCCCACGAAGCTGTCAAGAGTAAATGAGTTAAAATGTGGTTAGGACAGTGGCTGGTTCCTAGTGAGTGGTGTACAAGTGTTTGCTCTCATGGCTGTCCTTTTGCAGTTTGCATCTGCAATCAGAAAAACCGCTGGTCAGTTAGTTCTCACTTGTGTCTAGCCTACACTCAACCTCTTATAGGCAAAGCCCATTTCATTTGTTCCATTGGTATAACAGAGATGAACAATGACTGGATGACTTGAGGGCTCACGTCTTCACAGTTCTGAGTCAGGAAAAAGGCTCTAAGCTCTTTGCTGGAGTGACTGTCTGTGGGTGACTCACAGTGTGTAAGAGCTCAGGTAGTCCCCATCCCCCAGTGCCCCCTGTAAGTGTGCCACAGAGAGGGAAACTCCAGGGGTTCTGCCACACTCTGGGTTTGCAGTTTGCCTCCTCAGAGAGCCCTGTGGATTTAAATTACAGCTCTGCAGCTGGCACACATCTCCTAGGGCATCCTTCAGATACCCGCTGAGCAGTAGGGGGTCTGAGCTGGGAGAACATGGATAAAATCTGCCGGTTAGCAGCTTTGAGGAGCCAGACAACACCCAGAGGGGGGCCGGTCTGAAGCCCAGAGACCCTCCCCTCCCCCCCGCCCCCAGGACGCCAAATAGCCAAGTAGTGAATTACTCACAAATATGAGTAGGGGGTGGGAGGCAGAATAAACCACAGTTGAACCTGTAAACCTTCCCTGCCAACCTCCCATCATCACAGAGAACGAAGTAGCGCGGCTGGCTCTGTGCAAGGCGAGCGCGGCACGCGTGTGTGCAGGTATGCACACGCATGCCCACGAGTACGCGCGCAGTCATCTGCGGTGACCTCCACGGAAAACTCCTTCGCCATCCTTCCCATCCACAGTGTCGGAGCAATTAGGTTGGACTCGGGCAGAATGATTCATGCTTCAACAAATTCAATTTCAACAAAACATAATTATGGTGAGTCACCTAATCGCAGCTGTAATCACGGCCCGCCCCTCCAGAAGTCAAAACAGTTGAGGGCATTCAGCAAGGACGTCTGTTCCCTCATTACAACTGAAGCCTCCAGCTTTTGCCAAGCAGCCATATTTGGGACTCCGGTTCCTTTATAATTTTTAAAATTACATTATATTTCAGACCTACGAAAAGGTGCAGTGCATACCAGAGTGAATACCCTTATGTGCACCAATCAACCTGAAAAGAAAACGTTGCAAATATGCTTGATCCCATCCGCCCGTTTCTCAGTAGAGACAACGGTATTTGGTTTTGGTATTTATCATTCCCATCTCCGCCTTTATATATCCACTCTCCAGGTATCCTTAAAGTTATGTTGCATTGTTTTCATATATTAAGTGTTAAAAAAATGGCATCATTTGTGTATCCTTCTGCAACTTGGTTTCTTCGTTTAACTTTTTGATATTTATTTGTATTGAACATATATCTCCTGTACTGTCCTATTAACAGCTGTTTAGATTTCCATATATGTATATATCAAAACATGTTTTTTATCCATGCTCCTCTTGATGGACATTTAGCTTGTTTCCAACATTTTCTGTTACAAATGAAACTTGCATGAACATCCTTATACATATTTCCTGTGAACGCACGTGAGTTTCTCTAAACATATACCTACCAGTGGAGTTACTGGATATCTGCTTTGTCAACCTTACTAGATGCTGTCAAATTGCCTCTAAAGTGTTTGTACCAATTTGCATATCCACTAGAAGTTTATAAGAATTTCTCTTTTTCATGTATTCTCACCAATATTTATTATTGTTAGGCTTTTAATTTTTGCCTATTTGATAAATTTGGAACGTTTCCTCATGTAATTTTTTTTTTTTTTTTTTTTGCGGTACGCGGGCCTCTCACTGTTGTGGCCTCTCCCGTTGCGGAGCACAGGCTCCGGACGCGCAGGCTCAGCGGCCATGGCTCACGGGCCCAGCCGCTCCGCCGCATGTGGGATCTTCCCGGACTGGGGCACGAACCCGCGTCCCCTGCATCGGCAGGCGGACTCTCAACCACCGCACCACCAGGGAAGCCCCTCCTCATGTAATTTTAATTTATATTTCCTAAAGATCAAGCATCCTAATCATAGGAATAGGAATATTCAGATTTTCTCTTTTGTGAATTGTCTGTTCTTGTATTTTGCCACTTGTTGATTGTTTTCCTTTTGGGGTGGTTTTGATGGTTCATCAAATCTATTTCAAACCTGGCAATTCATTAGTTCTGTTTCTGTACCAATTTTAATAAGTTATATTTTTCAAGAAATTGTTTCTTTCATCTAAGTTGTAAACTATGATGATACAAAGTTGTTCTAAAATTCAATTATTCTTTTAATGTCATAGGATTAGTGGTGATAACCCTTGTTTTATTCCCGACATTGTATTCCCTCTCTCTCTCTCTCTCTCTCCCTTTCTGTCTGTTTTTTGGATGAGTTTAACTAGGAGTTTGTAATTCTTTTCCCAAAGAACCAGCTTTGGCTTTGTTAATTTTATCTATAAACTATCTGTTTCCAATTTCATTGATTTCTGTTCTCATCTTTATTTCATTCCTTCTACTCACTGTGGGCTTCGTTTTTCTTTTTAGAGCTTGTTAAGGTAGATTAGGCCATTGTTTTTGGACCTTTCTTCTTTTGCACTTAAAATTGTGTTTCCCTTTTTTTTTTTTAATTTTAAAATTAAAAAAAAATTTGACTGTGTTGGGTCTTTGTTGCTGCGTGCGGGCTTTCTCTAGTTGTGGTGAGCAGGGGCTATTCTTTGTTTCTGTGTGCAATTTTTTCATTGGGGTGGCTTCCCTTGTTGCGGAGCAGGGCTCTAGGCACGCAGGCTTCAGTAGCTGTTCTGCACAGGCTTAGTTGTGGCTCGCAGGCTCTAGAGTGCAGGCTCAGTAGTTGTGGCACATGAGCTTAGTTGCTCCATGGCATGTGGGATTTTTCCAGATGAGGGATCAAACCTGTGTCCCATGAATTGGTGGGTGGATTCTTAACCACTGCACTACCAGGGGAGTCCTAAAGCTGTGTTTCCCTTTAAGCACTACTTTAGTCCAATCCTACAAATTTTCATGTTGTATTTTCTTTATCATTCAGTTCAAAAGTATTTTCTAATTTCCTTTGTGGTTTTGTCTTTGACCCATAAATTATTTAGAGTATGTCATTTAATTTCTGAATAATTGGATTTTCCTAGATACATTATTGATGAATTCTCTTGTGATTATAGGACACACTCTACATGATTTCAGTTCTTTTGAACTTATTGACACGTTTTATAGCATGGTATATGTTCTATCTTGGTGAATGTACTATGTGTGCTTAAAAAGAATGTGTATTTGGATAGAATTTTATCAATGTCTGTTAGATCAGGAGGGTTAATAGTAATGTTTAGATCTTCTGGTTGTTCTATCATTGATGACAGAGAGGTGTTAAAACCTACTATAATTGTGAAATTGTCCTTTTTTCCCCTCTATTTCTGTCAAGTATTGATTCACGTGCTTCTCCTATTAGGGGCAAACACATTCATAATTATTGTCTTCCTGGTGCGTTGTCCCTTCTAAAAATTATCTTTGGTTATACTCTTTGTCCTGAAGTCTATTTTTAAAATTTGATACTAATATAGTCACTCCAGTCTTATGCTTACTGTTTGCAGGGTAAAACTTTTCCAACCATTTACTTTCAAACTACATGTATCTTTATATCTAAAGTGCATCTCTTGGAGGCAGTACACCTGAGTCTTGCTTTTTTAAGATCTATTCTGGCAATCTCTCCCTTTTAGCACTTAGACCACTAACATTTAATGTAATTAGTGATCGGGTTGAATTTAGGTCTACTATTTCTTTATATTACTGTTTGTTTTTTGCTGCTCTGTTATCATGTCCTGCCTTGTTTTTATTTATTTATTTAACATCTCTATGACATATTTATTTTATAACTGGAAGTTTGTACTTTTTGACTTCCTTTACCCATTTTGCCCATCCCCCACCCCCACCTTTGGCAGTCACCAATCTGTTCTCTGTACTATGAGCTTGTTTTGTTTTTTTAAAACTTTCACATATGAGTGAGACCATACAGTATTTGTCTTCCTCTGTCTGACGTATTTCACTTAGCAGAATGCCCTCTGGGTCCATCCATGTTGTCGCAAATTCCTGCCTTGTTTAAGATTGAGTATTTTTAGTATTCTATTTTAATTTATATGTTGGCATAAAACTATACATTATTGTATTATTTTAGTGGTTGTTTAATATATTTGTAAATTATATAAATCCACAGTCCACTAAGAGTATTACCACTCATTTAAAACATAGATACCCACCATCCTTTATATTACAGTTGTCATACGTTTACAAACATTGAAAATTCCACCAATATAAAATTTTTTAGTTTAAGCAACTATATGTATTTTAAAGCGCTTAAGAGGAAAGAAAGTAATGTTTCCTATTTATCCAGATGTAGTGGCTTTTTGGTGTGTCAACTTGGGTGGGTTGATCTACAGTTCCAGCTATTCAGTCAAACACTGATCTAGGTGCTGCTGTGAAGAGATTTTGTAGATGTAACTGAAGTCCTCATTATTACCAGTTGACTTTAATCAAAAGGAATATTATCCTAGGTCAGACCTTTAAAACAGGGCTTAGGCTTTCCCTGAGCTCAGAGACTCCAAACCTGTGAGGTTCTAACTTACTCATTATCTTCCCTTCTTGATCACCTGCCCTCACCAGACCCCGTAATTGTACAAGCCAATTCTTTTTTTTTTTTTTTTTCGGTACGCGGGCCTCTCACTGATTTATTCTCTCTCTCCCTGTCTATCTCCATCTCCATCTCATCTCTATCTCTGTCTCTGTCTCTATTCTATCTCTCTATCGATATATGTCTCAGGTTGAACCACGAGTTATATACCAGATATTTATATTTACCATTCTGACACTCTATCCTTTCCTGAAGATGAAGTTTTACTCTAGTACCATGTTCTTGCAGCCTGAGGAACTTCCTTCAGCATTTTTTGTTGTGCAGGACTGTTAGCAGTGATTCTTTTAGATTTTCTTTATTTGAAAATGTCTTTATTTTACCTTTACTTCTGAAGAATATTTTGCTGGATATAAAATTCTGGGTTGATAGCTTTTTTATTCTTTCAGCACTTTAAAGAATGTTATTCCACTGTGGTCTCAGCCTCTGTGGTTCTTGATGAGAAATCCATTGTCATTTGAATCACTGTTCTCTGGTATGTGATGTGTCATTTTTTTCTAACTGCTTTCAAGATTTGTTCTTTATTCATAGTTTTCAGCAGTTTGATTGCAATGTGTATAGGCAGGGATTTATTTGAGTTTATCAAATTTATGATTAGGGTTTGCTGAGCTGCTTTGTCTTTCACCAAATTTGGGAAGTTTTTGACGGCTATTTCTTCGAATATTTATTTTGCCCTACTCTCTGTCTCCTTTCCATCTGGGACTCTACATGGATGTTAGACATTTTGATGGTCATTTTTCTTTTGCCTAGTAATTTTTGGAGTTCTTTATACACCCTGGATGCTAATCTTCTGTTATACGTTTGCAAATATCTTCTGCCGGTCTATTGTGTATCTTTTTAATATATGTTTTGTATTTGTTTTAATAGAGGTGAATTTATCAAGTCTCTTTAAAGTAGTTGCTTAAAATGTTTTTTCATGTGTATATTATGGATTCAAAAAATTCTTTCCTATTACAGGTTTTAAATGTGCTATACTTTTTTCTAAAAGGTTTCAACTTTTCTTTTTCATATCTTTGTATTTAATCAACATTAAATACAATTTTGTTTAAGGTGAGATGTATGGATTCAATTAAAAGTTTTTTGTATATTTATAGCCAATTATCTCAGCACCTTTTATCCACTGATTTTATACTGTGTTTCTTAATATAGTATTCCTCTTGTTTCATTAGAAAAATCTTCACCATCATCACAGGAAAGAAATTCTCCATTCAAGAAGCATTTCTGGGGCTTCCCTGCTGGCACAGTGGTTGAGAGTCCACCTGCCGATGCAGGGGACACAGGTTCGTGCCCCGGTCCAGGAAGATCCCACATGCCGTGGAGCGGCTGGGCCCGTGAGCCGTGGCCGCTGAGCCTGCACGTCCGGAGCCTGTGCTCCGCAACAGTGAGAGGCCGCAACAGTGAGAGGCCCGCGTACCGCAAAAAAAAAGAAGCATTTCTGGCATCAAATTGATACCAAAATGGAGGACAAATCAACTGTGTATGATTTTGTTAAGACCACCAGGCACTGAATTGGCCTTCCAGAATGCTCTTTTAATTTATTTCCGATTTTCTTAAGGAAGAAGTTAAGGGAAGGAGAGGACCTGGTCAACTGGTAAATACGGTGTCTCTAGTTGGTGAGCTCTGGGAGGGAATGGATATTAATCCATTTGTTTTGTAACTCACAAAGACCACTAAGCTTATTAATCAGTTGACCTTGAGAAAGAACTCTTGGCTAAGTCTTTTCCCAACTAGCAAAAGCTATTCTCCACATGAATGCCAATTGTGTCTCAGTGGAAAAGGAGGGATTTAAACGCCCTCAAACCTCAACTAAACTCAAATATCTCAAGCTCAAGTCATGTCTTTGCTCTTGGGAAGAGGGCTAGTTCTCCATCTCTTCTTGGTTATGATTGAAGAGCTACAAGAAAGAAATCTGAAAGCCTGTTTTGGCCATGTTTCTCTATGTTGAGCCACGTTCACAGCCAGAAAGCATTTCAAAGGATTGGTTGATAGTTGGTAGCTGTGATGATGCGCTTAATCCTTCAGGTGTTTCGACCACATGATAGCTAACCTATTCAGAGGCTGAACTGACTGCAATGATCAGGTACTTCGGGGCTCTACATGCTGCTTAATATTTAACCTAGTTTTTTCTTTCATGTTGCAAGAGAGGGTTAACACAAAATTCTTACTCTGCCCAGGGGTCACTCCCTCTTCAGAGGCTCAAAAGACCATTTTAGGTTCTATATACTTAGTATCAAAAAACTAGTTTGGGAAATCTCTTAAGCAATATACTATTCAACCTTTACTTTTGCTGAATTGACCTCTAAGTTGAACAGCCTCTGGTAAACATACACTTAGATTGGAATCTTTGTTTTTTATTTTCTTGATAGACAACACCCCCATCTTCATATTCTCCGTAAGTCCTGTCTTTGTCTTCTCCAGACCATATTTGAGTTGGAAATGGGCATACCACCTTGCTTTTTTTTTTTCCCCTGGATTAAAAGTACTAAGAACCACCCCTCAAACATACACACACACACACACCACTCCTCAACATAAAAATGAGCCTGGTTTTCTAAGCCTTCCCATTGGACCCTTCTTTTGCTATTCACTGGGTGTCAGCTGGTTATCTTCCTTAGTGATTCATAGGGCACATCTCTATCAGCATACTGCTGACCCAACCCAAGGACTATAAAAAGTGACAGGAAATATGAAAATGGTATTTTTTTGTCTTTTATTATGCCAACTCCTCATTTCCTATCATTTCTTTCTTTAGCTACCCCAGGTCAGCATGGCTACATCCTGAAAGCAGTGCCCTACAGGAGAGGAGAATTGGACCAAGAGGCACGAGTCCTGGGTTCTAGTTCTTGCCACACCTATAGCTGATGACCTCAGTTAACCTGCGTTTCCGACTCTCAGTTTTCTTGTCAGCAAAAAAGCAGGGATCACAGACTTAAATACCTATAGGGGCTAGTCATTTAGGGAAAATGAGACAAGCAGGCCTGGTTGGCTTTTTGATGTACTAGAGTTTATTTTCTCCCTATTACCCCAGTGTAAAGAGGAGTGCCCAGTTATGATTGTTGCCATAGGAATGAGGGCCACAGTGTTTCCAGATCTTCTGATCTTTTTCTAGAGATGCAACTATATGGATTTTTAAAAAGGAAATATCTAAGCATCGGCAACTAATACAAAAATTCAAAAATTAAACTTTCTGTGACCCTAGTAAAATATGTCTCAATCCCTGGGTCACCAGTTGTAACCTCTAGACTAAATGGTATTTAAAGTAACTTCCAGTTCTGAAATTTTATACTTTAATTATCCAAATGGTCTGAGTTGAAGAAAGAACAAGGGTTTGAATATGAGGAAGATTTTCCTGGCATGCAGTTCTTATATTTTGAAACAGGTGACCAAGGGGAATTGTGAAATGTCCTTCAAGTGATTTTGAAGAACAAGAGACACCTCCTTTAGTCTGGGATTAGTTAGGAGCAGTTGCTGGGAGGGGGATGGATGAGATGTACTCTTGCAATTCTTCTCAGTGGAGATGTTGTGAAAATGGTATTTTATGAGTTTTGTTTCAAATGTCCTCAGGTCCTTTTAGGAGAGGAAGGTAGTTTGTTTTCTGATTCCCAGGACCTCTCCCAACTCAATTCCTCCATCCTAGGGAACTCTGTAAACCGAAATTTAAAGTTATAGTTTGTAGCTTCCCGTCTAAGGTTCAGATTAGGTTTTATAACTTGGAACTGAATTCAGGGCAGTAGTTGGTGTGGGGATGAAAATATCTGTAGTTCCGTTTGTCAGTATGCTAATTAAAACCAAAGAGTGAAATAAATAAAGGTGGAAATGAGTGATGGCAAAGATAAGAGCCTTTTAACCTCACTTCATTTTCACTCTACTTCTCTCCTTAAGCAAATTGATTATGATGACCTCGATCCATCTTCTTATGGATTAAAAACACCTAGGAGTCCCACAAACATCTTTTATACACTAAGTGTGCTCAAGCCGAGAGCCAGCAGTTCAACAAGCAGGTAGACTTCAGTGTACATACTGATTGTATCAGCATAAATACTAGGTCTCTTATTGCAAAGTAACCGCAGCAAAATAAACACTCCACCTCCCTTAGAAAGAGACAGAAGATAGAGGCAAGAAAGCAGGAGGAACATACATACATTAGGTTATTAATCAATTCTACTTCAATGGTGGCACAAGACATATTACAAGAGAGGAGGTTGGTTGAAACCCAGGGAAGGCAAAAGATCTACTTTCACGTATAAGTGAATAACATGGGTCACTGACAGTTCCAAGTGCTCTTGATGCCTAGATAGGAAGACAGGGCTGTCTGAGATGGTAATCTTCTCCATCACCAGTGTCATCATCAAAATTTAAGTGCTAATCTGCATAGTCTGATAAAATGGGTGAGGGGCAGAACGATCCAATTAGATACTGTACATGGTGGCCATGTGTTGTCTTGCTTCTCCCGTATCAATTCTCCTTTCTTATAACAGCAAGGTGAACTTCCTTTGGGGTACCACTCCTCCAGAATTGCACGTAGTCTTGGTGGGCCTGTCAGTTTACTGGCAACATGGTCAATGTTTGGATCTCAATAGTGGCAACAAGATTTGATTCTGAGGAATTTGAATCTTAAAAGGAGTCACACAAAGGAAGTTCAGAGTTTATCCTGACGGAGCATATCCTGAAGAAACAGTCGATTTGTCCCCTAATGCTGCTCTGGGCCCTGTCCTTTTCTGAGTCTTGGTAGTTCATTTTTTCCTGTGACTCACAGAACTATCTTGTAGCTTTAAGGTAAACAAATCCTGCTTTAAGTTGCCCAGAGTCACTTTTTCTACTTGCAGCCCAAAGAAATTTAGCAAATGTATCAAATACCTTCTCTGTGATCTCAGCAGGTGAGAGCTGACTGAGAATCTATAGGTAAATTGTTAGAATTAATAGATGATTTGGTGAAGTTACTGTGTTCAAATTCAATATACAGAAATCAATTGTATTTTTATATACTAGCAACAAATAATTTTAAAATAAAATAACATATACCACTTATAATAACATCAAAAATATCAAATCATTGGAGTAAATGGAATGAATCTATATTTATACAACATATATATATATATATA
>NW_020175039.1:6661036-6675213 GCF_003031525.2 Neophocaena asiaeorientalis asiaeorientalis
ATAAGCAGATTGTTATGTAGTAGATTGCTATGCCCACATTAATTTGGGGGCAGCAATAGGTTTCTGAAACAGAATCTCAGAGCTATGTAGTTGAAGTTCATATTTTTGCAGATAAAGAAAATAAGGCTAGAAGGGTCAAACAGCCTATTCAAGTTAGCCCAGGAAGGCCTCTATTAGACCTCTTCTACCACCAGCTTGCAGGCCTTTGCTGCCAATCTGGGCACCTCTACGGCTGGGGCTAGAACAGCACTCCTTTTCTCCCAGGGCCAGTGCTTCATACTGACCTTTAGCTGGCTCTGTCACTTTTCTCAGAGCATTCTAGCAATGGGGACTCTGCCTTCTTTCTCTCTATCTTTCTTGAATATTCTAGTACCCGTGAAAAATCAAGCTGAACTCACTGTCTATGAGATTCTCTGCCTGAACTGGGCATGTAATTCCACGTTGATTTCCAGGGTTGGTAATCTGTAGTTCTTCTGACTCTGAAAGTAGCAGGTCGTTGCTGGGAGACTCACTTGTTACTCATAGCTCAAGGGACCAAGTTCAAGCAAGAGGCATCTTTTCATCGCATTTTTCCAGTGTCTAGTCACAGACATTGTATAAACTCCATTTCTTCTATTCCTCTGGAATAACCAGACTTTAGTAACCAAACTCAGACTAAGAACTGCAGTTTACCTCCGACCCCCACCCTCAATTTTCCCTCTGCTGTTTTTTCCTTTCTTCCATGGGTTATTTTTTCCAACTTGGGAGACAAGGAGAATGTGTATCCCAGGTAAAGTGAGGAGGGAAGGGGAGGAGCTATGGCACAGACACATCAAAAGAGCCCTTTGTGCTCAGGGCACATTATTCCTGGAATCCAATCAAGTGCCCCAAAACCCAACCAAGCTTTTCAGACAGCACAGAAACCAGTCATGCAGGCATCTTGGGCTCTGCTTTTTTAAAGCTTTATAGGGTACACTGAATTATTTGGTTGGGTCTTTTCAACCGTGTGACATTTGGGTTTTCAATGGCCCAAATGGAGTTGATCATTAATTATTTGGACGCTTTAATTAAAAAAAAAAAAAACTTCCCTGTGGATTTATGAGGGTCTGCTGGGGGACAAGGACAAGGGGCCTTTAATGCTTCTCTCATTTGAATGAGAGGGAGGGTTGGGAAGGTCTAGAAGGGGAGGCTGTAGAATCATCTTCCAGGAAGGTCTTAAACCCAAGTTAGGGTTTATTTGAGGGAGGAGGGCCTTACAATGAAGAAAATGGAAAGGAATGCAAGAGAACAGAATTCTGGGATCTGTCAAATGCATTAGGGGACAGGATGTTTAATAAAAATCAATGCTTTAGCAGGGAGCCATCGGGAGTTTCTGAATCAATACCTTTCACATGAAAGCTAGTAAGTCCTATGGGTTGGGAAGGGGGAAGGGCTAGTTTCTGGAACATTTGATTAACTGAACCAGAGAAGGTATCCAGGGAGGGGAGGGACTGGATTGATGCCTTCCGGTTTCAAAACAGCGAAGTAGTGAAGGTATAACATCTGCTCTCTTCCTTTCCAGGGCATGTTTTGCAATCTCAGCCTTCTTCTCTAACACGGATGGGTGTCATTCTTAAGTCATACACATTCTCCAGTTCCTGACATCCTGAAAAAGCTCCCATACTCCCAGAGAGTTCTGCTCCTATGTGCCTCTCCACAAAGGTTCATCTCAATGACAAGTGATCTTGGGTAGGGTTGGGGAGCATGGGAAATGAAACAAGCTCTTTTCCAGAGACACCTGCAGCTTCTATCTATTCAGCCTCTTGCATCTGGGAGACTCAGGAAAATGAGACTCGGCACATTGAAAAACTACTGATGAAAAGTGCCTGTCTTTGACGTCACAATGCTTAGTGACACCATATGCCAAAAAGAAGGGCAGTGATTTGTGTGCACACCTTTGCTGATTTCCCCATTGGATTTTTAAAATCCCCTGCCTCTAGTTGAAGTAATTTAATCTGAACAAATTCACAAAAAAATGTGGATTCCCTGACACCTTGCCTTATACAGTGCACAAAATTGTTTTAGGAATTGTTCCTATGGTACCAGTTGACTGGACTGTATTATTTACCCCATTTTGCAAAGGAGGGAAACTGAGTCTGAAGGAATCCAAGCAACATGCCAAAAGTCATGAAATATTAGTGGACTGGAATTCTGGCCTTCTGAAAAAAGGCATTTCTCACAAAAGACATCACAGTCTTATCCATGGGATTATAGAACTAGGCTCTCCAGATGGTGCTTCAGGAGGAAATCCAGAGCATTTACAAGTCGGTTATTTGTTTTTCCTTACAGCCAATTCCATGCAGAGGTTGGCCTGTATGCATCCTTTTTAGAGGAAAGGAAAAGGAAATCGACCCAAATTTTGGTAGCAAGTCTATCTGAGATGCAGTGGTGGTGTTTGCTTTGTCTAAAGTTTAGGGCTGGAGGGGTCATGAAAAACTCTGAATATAAACTTAGTTCCAGTTGATATTTGAAAATAATGTGATGGAATTACTGACTAGGAAGCATATGATGGACTCGCTCTACACAAAAGCAAAAATGAGCTTTAATGTCTCCCCCAGCCTCAGAAGATGAAGTTGGGAGGCAAGTGGCTGGGGGGAGAGTCCAAGCTCAGGAGAGAGGCATGCATGACAGTTCTCACCCCCACAATGGAGTGGGGAGTGGGCCATTGTCCAAGGAAGTTGTGGGCTCCCAGGAGTGTGCTATCTACCCCAAGCAGTCAGGAAGGACACAGGGACAACTCCAGTGGGTTTTAGCAGGTAAAAGTACAAAGACATAGCCTGGACAATGTGTTCGTGTATCTCAATTTTCCTCATAGAGAGAATCAGAGGCTCTACTTTGGTGTGGGATTTGTGGGGTTCAGTGATTGAGAGAGGTTAAGTATTCTGGGTGGTACTGCCCAGGCTCAAGGCACCCACCAGTTTTCATTCCAAAGTATATGGGTGAAAGTCACTCGTATATTTGCACCTACATTCAACACACTACATTATGACAAAGTTTTATCATCTTGCTTATAACTCAGGGCTTTAGGTTTTGAAATATTTCAGGGCTCTCTGGTGATGAAAGAGAAGACATGCTATATAAGTGGCATTTGTCTGGGGACTCATACCCTGAGCCAGAGCCACTGCATGTTATGTCCCTCTACCTGGAACCCTCTTTTCCCTCATTGTTACCTGATAGACCCCTGTTCTCCACTCCTATTTCAGCTCAGTGTCAGACTTCCTCAAAGATACCTCCCCACATCCCTTTGTCTAAACTGGGTCTTCATGGGATGTCTGTCAAAAGCATCTTATACTTTTCCTTCATGAAAAGATAGTGACAAACTGTGATAAGCTATTTAATCCTTCTGTCTCCCACTGGATAAGAAGGTTCTTGAAGATAAGGACCATGTCTGCAATGCTTGCAACAGACTTCCACTGCCAAGTGATATTTGTTGAATGATATTTGATATTTGAATGAATGGTCTTGTGAGGAAACCTGAGCTTGAGTCTGGGTGCTACCACTATTCACTCGGGTGGTTGTGACTTTTCTGAGGCTTGGTTTCCTCATCTCTTAAATCATGCTGTTAGAATGGTTGATTCTGAGACCCTTTCTACAAGGCTACTCTGTGACCTGTTGTAACACCCCTGTGGCTGAGTCCTTCTTTGGCAGCTCCATCAGCTCTTCAGTTCACTCTCCCATCCCAAATAATTCCAACTCTCCAACACATTAATGAAAAAGAGAGCCTTTACTATTGATTCCATAGTTTTCTTGGAGGAAACTACAGCTCCCAACTCTTAACACTTCACTCCCCAAATGCCCTGGGACATTTGTGGGGCATTTCTTCCTGATTCCCTTTTTGACTCTCTGCTGCTTCCTCTCCCCTCCAGGGCTTCTCTGAATTCTCTGCAGCCTCCAAAATTCTCTATTTGATTTAGAGGAATTTTACACTTGCCCAAATACCCTTTCCCTTAAGCTGCCTCAGGGACATACGGTTGTTGATCCTTAGACTTCCAGCATACTGGCTGTACCAGCTCTACCTTGGCAGCACCAGCTCAACCTTACCGTGCATCTCTTTCCGATTCCATGTTCGGTGACATTGTATTAGTAGCTTAAATCCACCACGGTGGGAGTACTTAAACCAGGGAAATTGGTGAATGCTGTAAATTGGGATTTCTCTTTTGGAGAACACATTGTTCACGTTTCTTGGCACACCACTGTCTAAGCTCCTCCAACCAGGTTATCATCTAGTTTAGGAAGTTGGTTGAACCCAAAGATCCTTCATCATGAACCTATAACATACGTAGTTTTTAATTCCTCATGATTTAGGCTGCATAGTAGGAGCTGAGAAAGTCTCATATAAAATGGTAGCTGTATTGGTCAAGGTTCAGCCAAGAAAACAGAACCTATCTATGCCAGGTAAGTCAAGGGAGGAAAATGGGAAATGTTAGTATGTAAATAGCTACATATTAAGTTTGATGGAACTAAAAGGGCAAATAGGTGAGCCAAGCTCTAGATGAGCAGGAAGCCATTTCCTGTCTCTAAGGCTGGTGTGACAAAGAGGAGGTGTTACCAGAGTTTAGGAATTAGAATTGCAGAGGGAGCGGCATCCCAGTGGTGGTGGAGCCCCAGAAGAGATTAAGTTGCTGCTAGAATGCCTCCTACAACATGGAGTGAGGGGAGTACCTGGGCTTTTTCATTCCTCCAGTGTTCTGCTGAGACACTCCCATGGGCTGAACTTAATCAGAATCCAGTTGGAACAGGAGTTTGGGAAAATGTAGCTGGCAGGGGTCAGCTCCTGTGATGCAGAACAGGACGGAGAAGGCCTGGCAATGAATCTGTTAACAAATAGGCAAATCACCATCCTAGTAACTAATCATATTCCTGATAATAATATTCCTGAAGGGACATCCACTATCTTCAAGGCTATAGCCAGTCCCATTGATTTCCTAGAGTCCCACAGTCCAGCCTCACTCTACAAACCCAAATAATTCTCTTGAGTTTGGCTCCCCAATCCATTCTACAGTGAAGAGGGATTAAGTTACAAAAACTCGTTGTAAGATACTGACAATTCTGATATAGCTTCATAAAGTTGATTGCAAGAACCAGGGACCGTCACATTTTGAAGAAAGGAAACTTTCCCATCCATAGATGGTAATGACTAGGGACATTCTTTCTTTTTCTTGTCTTTCATTTATTCATTTGTTTATTATTTTCCAAGACTTCAGGCACTGTACTAGATGCTGAGGTTACAAAGATGTTTAGAACTTGTCCTCAAAGAGATGACAGTGTGAATGGGAAGTAGAGGGCATGGGCAATGCAGGATTCACAGACTAATCTTAAAGAAATAAGATTGCTGCTTCTTTCACTTGGGCGGGTTGCAGAGACAGATCAGGACCGCTGGGGTTCTCCCAAGCAGCTTCAGTGTCCCCCAACACTTAGACAATTTTGGGGGTTAATCCCTTTCTTACTTATGTAAGGCCCACCTTCCCCTAAGGATATCTCCATATTGACCTTTCAGGAAATACTCATCCTCCTGCCTTGGCTCTCTGCTCATCTTCCATTAAGGGGATAATGTCAGTATCTTGTCTCTTGAATTGGCAGAGACTATGCTCTCGTGTCTTATCAACTCAGCAAATGTTGGGAGATTTATTCCCTGTCTTGTGAGTCTTCATTTCAGGTCTAGATAGGGCTGGTCCTAGTGATGTGCTGGAGAACTGCGTCCATGCCCTGGTGTGTTCCTGCCAATGACACACTCCCAGAATTGTGGCCCCGTGTTGTGTCTATCATTACTGCTTGTCAGGGGATACTAGAACTACCCCAGTACTTCCCACTCAACTCAGACCTCCAGTCTGTGCCCTCCTAGAGAGTCGGATACAGGGAGCAAGAAGTGAAGCGTGGGAGATGGTGAGAGAATGTGGATAGAGTGTGGTGAGGTGTCTGCAGAAGGCATGGAAAGGAGTGGGGGAGGGAGAGGGAGAGGGGGAGGAAGAGGGACAGAGATAGGGAGAGGGAGGGAAATGGAGGGGGAGATGGAGAAAGAGAGAGAGAGAGAGAGAGAGACTCTTTAGTTGCCACAAGTGACACTGGCAATATGTTAAGAGTTTTCAGAGGAAGGTCTTTGTGTTTTTGGATTTTCTAAGGAAAACACTTGTGCTGTTTCTCTATAGAAACTTAGAAAACAACCCATGTCATTCAATTCTGTGCTTTGGGGAAGCTTTGACTTGTGGAGGTGGGATTCCAAGACACCCACCTGTATTCAGGTTACAGAAGGCCTGTATTTCAGTAAGTTTGTTGAATTACCTGATGTTCAAATTATGATTAAACTTGAACCCCTATGGTGACAGAATGCATGCAGTGATGGACAGAAGCCTAGGTGCAACCGGCAACAGGTGTGTTAGCAGCTTCCTTCCCACATGCGCTTGAGCAAGTCACTCATTGACTTCTTGTCACAGTTTTCTCATCTGCACTAGGTGATGATTATCATCTTGCCCAATTTACCCAGAGGTCTGTTGTGAGGTTCACTTGAGCTCAGCCATGTAGAAGCACTTTATAAATTGGAATGTATTACAGTCATGCAAGGAAATATTATTTAAGTGGCCTTTCTTGGTAGGGTTCGGCTGCCTTTCACAAAGTGAGGGTCAGCTTACTAATGCCACCCTCGTAGATGAAATGGTCCCAACTCACATCTTTTATTTTTCCTTTTACTAAATTGGAAACAAAGCCCTCAGGGCTTATAATTGGAGATTGCTAAAAAGTGTGTCTAACATAGAAATGCCTACCAAAATTCCACTCAACTTGGTTTACATTGTCTACAGTGTGAAAGAGGAAGCCATAAAGATTTCTCCAGACGGAAGTGTGTGATCCAGGCCTTGTGGAAGGGCTGCAGGCTCTAGCAGCCATGGCGCCCTCCAAAAGGCAATGACAGCCATACCATTTCTCAGGTTTTCAAGGGCGTGCTCTGCAGCCCAGGTGCTGAGCGTTTGTGTGTACGTGTGTCTGTGTGTGTGCTAGTACATTTATTAAAGGCTGTAGTGGTGGCTTAGAGCAGGTAGGTTTCCAGGCTTCTCAGAAAGAGAAGAGTTTTCCTTGGCTCCACTGCCAGCTGCTTTATCTGTTTTCATTTGAAAGGTGTGTTTCCAAAACACCATTTCCTGAAATCTTTTGGCTGTAGCCAGGTATGAGATTCCCAGCTGCAAGTCCAGGGAAAAGGTGAGCTGCCAGGGAAAAGTTTACAATAGGGCGGGTTGCCCGGAGCGGTGCCAGTTGACACGTCACCAGGAAATGGAGAGCGAGCAAGCCATAAGGACCTCCATGGGAAAAGTTTTCCCTCCGGATCTGACTGGAAATTTATGTCTAAGAATATTAGTTTGAATAACCAGTCTGAGTTCTTGTAACTGAGGAGGGGATATCGAACTTCAAATCTAACAGAGTAAGACAAGTTGAAGTGAGTCCTTTCGCATGAAGGCATTTTGTTAACTCCCTTTATAACGTCTCCCCGTATTTAGTGTCCACTGTGTCTTATCTTGATCACTTTTTAGCGCGCTACTGCCACTTGGGAAAATACCTTCCTACCCTGCCAGAATTTGATCTCTGAGCTCATGTCAAATTTATCTATAAATTCTCCCATGTCTAACACCGTACCTAGTACACTGAAGGTGATGAATAAATGTTGGTTGTGTAAATGACTGAAAGATGCAAAACTAGAGCTATTAACAAGGTTTGTATTGAAGATTCATTCATTCCACATATATTTATTGAGCACTTGATACAGGCCAGGCCCTGTTATAGGCAACGGGAAGGGACTGAGAACAAATCATACATGAAGATAATAGCGGTGACCCTATAGGTGACTTTTTTCCCCCTGATTTTTTGTATCCTTAGCTGTTGAGAACTCCTTGGCTATGCTCAGGTCCGGGTCTTGTAATTCCCATATTCCTGGCTGCTCTGCCCTGTCCAAAGCCTATCCCAGGTTTTGGGACTTATCTTCTTGGTCTCCAATAAGGACTTTAAGTAGTCCCAGGCCAGTTAGTAAACTGAGTATATATTTCTCCCAGCACTCCTATCACTCAACACTATCTCCAGGATTTTTGCCAAATTTCCTCGCTATTAAAGTGGTAAGGACAAATACTACAGTTAATCTTAGCTAAAAGGCTGAGAAGCAATCCCACTTTCCTAGGTATCAAAGCTTAAATGCTTGCATTGTAGCCTAGTTCTGGAGATGAAATCCCCATGTTTCTCTCTGAACCAGATGAAACATAGATAATGGAAAGCTGCTGTAAAGGAGAACAGAAGTTGCTGAGGAACACTAGGGGTATGTATGTGAAGATAGGAGGGACAAAGGTAAAGTTCTTCTGTACAGAAAAGCATTGGAGAGGCTTACAGTACCACCAGCAGTATCCTCTGCTTCTCCCCCAATGACTGAAGTGTTCTTCACATTTCACTGGTGGATAGCCCTCGAGAGTATGGGCTCAGCGGATGATGCCAATTCTTACTTCCTCAGATTTGCAAAGGGTGGGAGGGTCCATGAAGTTCAAACTCCTCCAAGTTCAGAGAGAGGATACATCCTACCCAAGGTCACATGGCCTAGTGACATAGCAAAAATTTTATCTTTTAGAATCAAAATGGGGAAAAATTATCCTTTGTCTCTGATTGAAATGATACAATCAATTTTCCACAGTCGTAAGAAGTACCATCCCAGGTTAGATTAGACACCATGCTGGATGGAGAACAGCTGAAGGACCCAGGCATGCCTGGTCTATGGAAGACAGGATGGAGGGAGACGTGAGAGATGACACCAAGGTTTAAAAACTGGCACAGGGAAGGGAGTTATGTATTTTTCCTCTGTGGCCTCAGAGGACTGAGCTGGGCTCTGTAGGTACAAGTTAGATAGGTAACTTTTTCTCAGCTCAAGGAAACCTTTCTAATAGAGCTGTCTAACAGTGAAGCAGTCTCAAAAATAACAAGCTCCCAGCTACTGGAAGTTCTCAGGGAGAAACTAGATGGAAACCTGGTGGGATGTAGAGGTGGCTTCTATCTGGAATGGCAGGAAGAGTACTGCACTGCTCTGACCGCTTAGAATTTGAGATGAACCATGGTTCATGCACTTCTATCTCTGGCAATGGCTCTGGTAAGTAGGTGTCAGGGTAGCTCTTTGTTATCATCCTCAAGATGTCAGAGGAGCTCCACGGCTTCTTTCTAACTTCTGTCTGCCAGGGTCTAAAATTGCCGAGTGTAACCTAATGGATGGCAAGGAGGCTCAACATCCTCCACCAACAGATCAGTGATGGCAGCTCCTGGAGGCTGCATTGAGAAGCAATTTGAGACAGCAGGAAAAGCTCTGATCATTTAGCCAAGTCTGCTGGATACACACTTGCCATCCCTGATCATCTGAGTTCTTTTTCTCCTTGCATATCCTAAACAGTAGCCTTTTTGGTCTAATCTTTACTTTTGCTGTAATTCCCACCAGTCTTTTTTTCTCCTTTTTTCTATTATAGCGATCCTAGACCATGACTGTCTCCCTCATCTATGAAATAGGACTTTCTAGGACCATTTGTTAATAAAAATGGCACATTGGGGCTTAAGGGATGAGCTGAAGGTCTCCAAGAAGTCTATACTTCCCTTTTCCCTTCCTTTCTTCAATTGGCTATATGGATGTTGAAATCCCAGGGGCCTTGTTAAAATGCAAAGACCACCCCACTCCCAACCAGGAGATAGTCACCCAAATAATGGCTGGACTCTGATTTTTTAGTGCAGATTATTTATTCTGCCTCTTTTCCTCTGAGAGTATGGGGGCCTGGGTGGGGAAACCAAGAAGAAGTGCAGAGGACTCAGGGCCTTATCACAGGGTAGAGGAGGAGCTGTGAGGCCTGGGAGGCTGCAGACCTGAGGACTACCCCATTTGGAAGGGGCCTTGGAGGTCTAGTTTGACTTCCTCTCTGTGCATTTGGGGAACCAAGGACCCAGGGTGGGGGAACAGATTTGACCAAAGTCACAGGTGAGAAAAGCACACTCCCACCTTTTCCCAGTCTACCTTTAGGAGTCCTTGAAGCTTTTTGTCTACGGGTGGTAGTGATTTCCTCAAATTGGAAAATTTGGATAGGTGGTGGTCACTGCACTTTTGCAGAAATAAAGAGAACATCATAGAGATGTACCTCAGCCACTGAAGCTGAGTCAAGGATAATCAGGTTTGTCTGTGTTGGAAAAAAAGGAATAGCGATTTCCTCTTTCATAAGAAGCATACAAAAGAATGCTGTTGGGTTTCTATTGCTGAATAGCAGATCTCATATTACACGTCTTCTCTGACCCTTATCTTCAACATTTTTGCCCATGGAATTCCTAGCACAAGGTAGGTACTCTCCAAATGCTTGCAAAGTGGGATGAAAATATACCTTTCCCGTGTGTGGGAAGTGTGGGGTGGGGAGAAGAGACAAAGACAGTTAGTTCCAGAAGACATTGCCTAGTATTGTATGAATTCATTATACATCTCATAATAAGACTTATCAGACAAATTACAAACATTGGGACAATTTGCTCCCCATTCCAAGGGCTCAGTGGAATAGTATTGAGGTGTCTTTGCTTGTCTAGGGCTCAGACTGTCCTGTATAACCACATCACTACTGAGCATCACAGAGGCTCGAAATGTTCTTATAATCCCTCTCTCCTTTGGGGGAGGTTGTCAATGTATTTTTTTCCAACACTTTCAAAATCACAGTTGTTTATAGTAACTGGAGATGGCAGAACCTGGCTGAGTTGGGAAGGCTGAGATTTATCTAACCTCTAATTTAGTTCTCCTCTTAAGTTAGTCCAAGTTCCTGAGACGCCTTTCCCCTGTAAGTTAAACCATTGTTTGTCAAAGGAAATATAAATTAAGAGCTCTGTTTTCTGAGTTAAATGGAAACTTGGGCTAGGTAAACAGATTCTTGCTGTGCTCCTCAGACCTCCAATATAATATAGAAATTGGAGTCAGTGTGGGACGTAGATTTGATGAATTCTAGAGGAATCCCAAACTCAAAGAATGTGGGAGTTACATGGAGCCAGAAACCCAGCCTAAATTTGACTCATCAGAACTCTTAATAATCACGTTGGAAATTCCATGGCATTATAAAAGGAGAAAATCTCTTTTCTCTTTGGACAAAAAGTATTCTGAAACCCTGTATTTGCTATGGACTCCTGAATGGACGAGCCAAATGCCATGTCCAGACCAAGAACAGTGATGCCATGGTCATCCCCACGTTTATTGTAGAAGGGAAGCTAAACTTCTAGTACTACACGAGTTGTCCAGTTATGGATCTCTGGGTTGTATGATTTGGAAGACACACAATTAAGGGAATAACTCCGGCCAAAACTGAGTCTGTAAAATTGGTATAGAGCCAATGAGAAGTAACACAAGCCTCTTTCAATTTCTCTTTGCAGGGCTAGAAATCAAGATCGCAGGCCTTGAGTGTTTACTGTGAAAGACAGACAATTGGAAATCATGATACTTTAATGGAGGACACTCACAAGGCACTAAAGTCAATCATTTAGAACCTCCCCGATCTGATGACCAAGCCATCAAGCCAATATTTCCCATGGTTACCTTCATAGACTTCAGAAAACGTGAAGGATAGATGATGAGCAAAGCTAATACCAAATCGAACGACAGCTGTTTAGTTAAATTAGGAAGAGCTGATAATTATAAATTATCTGTCTACACAGTAGGTAGACAGATAATTCAAGTGTAAGTCCCCCTGGTAGAGTATTTCTCAAGAGTGGTCAGGGAACGACCACCATTTAAAAAGCCCACTGAGCGTTAAAATCAGATTCCACGACACTACTTCCAAAACCACTGAATTAGCGTTTCTGGGAGTGGGTCCAGGAATCTGCATTTTAAACAAAAAATTGTCATTGACTGAATGGATGGTAAACTCTGCACGTATGTGTACTATGATTTTTAATCGAGTAGCTGCAGTTGTGATTAACAACGCAACTCGTATTCAGAGGAGCGCTGAATTTATATAGCTTTGGGTTCTGAGGTATTCTCAATCAATAGATATTAATGGTTTATGAAATTTCTTGGCTTTAAAAAATGATATTCACACTTATAAAACGTTGGGAGCCACACTTTAGAACAAATAAAGTGGTTGAGGTACGAGTTACTGATAACAGAATCTTTCTGAGACCCTGATGGATTCAGAGGCACAGACATTTATTAGAGGTCTCGCATGTGCCGAGTACCGAGCTTCCCAGAATCATCCAGCTATTGACAGGGCCTGGGCTCCAGTGTAGACCTTAAGACTTCAAGTTCAGCTTCTGCTTATCGACAGCTATCTTCTGGAAGTGATGCGAGCAGGAACGTTCTGACCTTATGGGGAGGAGGGATGCCAAGAAATGGAGTAGGGCAAGGATAACAGTAGAATAGAGCTGGAGACATTTAGATTTAAGGGGACTCAGCACTTTACAAAGGCTTGCTCTGCCTAGAGATATAAATTACGTGGTACCCAGCGCAGCCCTCACCCCACAGCTTTGGCCTGTTGTTCCTGCACGTTCTAGTAGGAGTCTTGGATAGTGCTGGGACTAAGGGGGTGGGAGGAGGCCTGGGGCTGGCAGTAGTGGTTAGCCTGAGTGATCCGAGGCCTGGAGGATGAGGTGGAAATTGGCACCTTGTGGCTTTGTGAGGCTAGTCTGACTCGTGCCTTTCCCTTTCCAGATTCCAAGTTGCGAGATTAGCTCTATTGCTCTGGGATGGGACTTGGTGTTTGGAAAACTGGTGACTGCTGAGTGTCACAGCACCACCACACCCTCCTCCCGCTGCTCTTGATGTTGACCACCTGGCCCGTGCACACCACCACCTACTCCTGGGACAGTGATGTGGCTTGGCCTCCAGAGCAGAGGGCTGGGAAGTCCTGTGGGCGGTGCTCCGGAGGTCACTTCAGGACATGTCTCCTCAATGCCCTCCTGGGGGCTCACATGAGACAGTCAAGGGTCCTTCCAACTCCAGTTCTACTCCAGTTTACTAAACTCATGGATGAGTCAGAACTCAGCAGGAGCAATTTCAGAGAAATTAAGCATCTATATCACTCAGTTTATCTAATTGTTTTCTAAGAGCTGAAAATGACAATTTTCTACAGCTATTCTATTAATGCTAAGAGTATAGCAACTTTGGGGGATACAATTTATAAACATAGTAGGAACGTGTCAAGATGTTAACTGAATTTTTCCCTCCAATAGTTTACTCCATCCATCCACCTGCACCTATGTGCCACATGTGCTCGTGTGAGTGGGAACACACACACACACACACACACGCACACACACACCTTTTTCTACCTAGTAGAATGTTCTTGGGGCAAGGTAAGGCCTAGGTAGTGCCAGAGAACATAAACAAACTATCTGTAGCTCCAGTTTTTTTAAAAAACTTGAGGTATAATTGACATGTAACATTATATTTGTTTCAGGTGTGCACATAGCGATTTGATATTTGTATACACTGACAAATGATCACCATGATAAGTCTAGTTATCCATCACCATACATAGTTATAAAGCCCACTATCTCAGGGAAATAGAGAGGACTCAAAGCACAGTAAAAATGCCTGGGGGAACCATTACTAGAAAATACCCCCACCCCCCCCACCCCAGGCAGAAGTAGAGAAGAAAATGGATGAGATAATGATGAGATTTTACCTTTGGTCGTACAGGAAAGAGAGGCCTTGCTTCTGAGACAGGACCTCAGGTTAGGAATGTGTATATTGTGAGTCTCAGCAGAAGGTGACTTCCTGCTTTTTCCGAGCCTCAGCATGGCACAGAGACAGCAGAATGGGACCTATGTTAGCAAATCTGCTTGGATTGATGGGTGACCAAGTGCTCAAAGGGTATGTCTGCAGACACCCATGTGGATAAATGGCCTGAGGTCTGGATGGGCTTTGGTCCTCTGTGAGCCCCTAAACTTTGTCTCTGCTCTGGGGAAGGTGCAGGATTCTTGGAAGCATTGAATGTAAGCACATCAGATAGCACCTCAAACTATACATTTTGTTATTATCCCTTCACATGGGTCGATTTCCCGTGTACCCTGATGGTGGTTTGCAAGGTGACATACACTGCATACGAAAGCCTACTAAGACTTGCAGGGCTGGTGGCCACTCAGTCAGTTCTCTTGTCTTTATTAAGCAGCTATGATGCTAAAAGGAGCTCCTTCTAGACTTG